>NW_026646956.1:0-54000 GCF_950005125.1 Chionomys nivalis | reverse complement strand
GGCCGTTCGTGTACCTCATAGAGGAGGTCTAGATAAATTGTTTCTCTGGCTTAAAATTGGTACACCTTTTGCTGGTGTTTGTCGTCCTTTGGATGTCTTGGATGTGAGTTCTTCTTCAGGAACATGAACATGCCTGTATTTTCTTCTTCTAGTCATCTTGCCTTACTCTCCTTGGTGTTGTCTCTGAAGCACGCTGGCTCGTGGTGATAGAGCTGTGAGCCTTTAACATCCTAACAAAAGCTTTTGCCTCATTCAGTCACAACAACGCAGGCCCTGGCCCTTGGCCCTGACTCTATGTCTGTATGTGGTCTCATCAAACTCAGCAGGCAATGCTCTTTACCACAGAGCCATCTCTCTTGCCTCTTCCTTGTGGTGCCACTAGAGGGCGCCAAACCTCCTTTTGAGCGCAATTATTTGGTAGCCAGGAATCGAACTTCTGACCTTCGGAAGGGCAGCCAATGTTCTTAACCACTGACCTATCTCTCCAGCTTTTCTTACTGTAGCCAAAAGAGGGCACAAGACCTCATGGCAGATGGTTGTGAATCATTATGTGGTTGCCTGCAATTGATTTCAGGAGGTTCTAAGAGCAGGCAATGCTCTTAAGCACTGAACCATCTCTCATGCATCTTCTTTTTTGCCAGTAAAGGGCACCAAATCTACCTTTTGAGAGCAATTATGGGATTGCCAGGAATGGAACTTCTGACCTTTGGAAGGGCAGCCAAAGCTCTTATCCACTGAGCTAACACCCCAGCTCTTATTTTTGTATCCAAAAGAGGGCACAAGACCTCATTGCAGATGGTTGTGAGCCATTATGTGGTTGCCTGGAATTGAATTCAGGAGTTTGGTAGAGGAGGCAATGATCTTAACCACGGAGCCATCTCTCATGCCTCTTCCTTATGTTGCCAGTAGATGGCACCAAACCTCCTTTTGAGAGCAATTATATGATTTCCAGGAACCGAACTTCTGACCTTTGGAAGAGCAGGCAATGCTCTTAACCACTGAGCCATCTCTCCAACCCGTTTTTCAACTTGTTTTACTAAACCAGCTTTAGTCAATGTGGTGTGTGGATCACATCTCCATTTCCCTGACGTGTGGAGTACAGGGGTCTGCATGGACCTATTGGCCATTCATGTACCTCATAGAAGAGGTCTAGATAAATTGTTTCTCTGGCTTTAAATAGGTTAACATTTTGCTGGTGTTTGTAGTCCTTTGATTGTCTTGGATATGAGTTCTTCTTCTTCAGGCACATGAACATGCCAATATTTTCTTCTAGCCATCTTGCCTTACTCTCCTTGGTGTTGTCTCTGAAGCACGCTGGCTCATGGTGATAGAGCTGTGAGTCTTTAACATCCTAACAAGAGCTTTTGGTTCATTCAGTCACAACAACGTGGGCCCTGGCCCTGTGCCCCGACTCTATGTCTGTTCTTGGCCTCATCAAACTCAGCAGGCAAAGCTCTTTACCACAGAGCCATCTTTCCTGCCTCTTCCTTGTGGTGCCACTAGAGGGCGCCAAACCTCCTTTTGAGAGCAATTACGTGGTTCCCAGGAATCGAACTTCTGACCTTTGGAAGGGCAACCAATGCTCTTAACCACTGAGCTGTCTCTCCAGCTCTTCTTACTGTAGCCAAAAGAGGGCACAAGACCTCATGGCAGATGGTTGTGACCCATTATGTGGTCGCCTGGAATTGAATTCAGGAGGTTGGAAGAGCAGGCAATTCTCTTAACCATTGAGCCATCTCTCTTGCACCTTCCTTCTGTTGCCAGTAGAGGGCACCAAACCTCCTTTTGAGAGCAATTATGTGGTTGCCAGGAATCGAACTTCTGACCTTTGGAAGGGCAGGCAAAGCTCTTAACCACTGAGCTATCTCCCCAGCTCTTCTTTCTGTATCCAAAAGAGGGCACAAGACCTCATTGCAGATGGTTGTGAGCCATTATGTGGTTGCCTGTAATTCATTTCAGGAGGTTGGAAGAGCAGGCAATTTTCTTAACCACTGAGCCATCTCTCCAACCCGTTTTTCAACTTCTTGAACTAAACCAGGTTTACTCAATGTGGTGTGTGGATCATATCTGCATTCCACTAACATGTGGAGTACAGGGGTCTCCATGGACATATTGGCCGTTCGCGTACCTCATAGATGAAGTCTAGATAAATTGTTTGTCTGGCTTTAAATTGGTAAACCTTTTGATGGTGTTTGTCGTCCTTTGGATGTCTTGGATGTGAGTTCTTCCTAAGGAACATGAACATGCCTGTATTTTCTTCTTCTAACCATCTTTCCTCATTCTGCTTGGTGGTGTCCCTGAAGCATGCAGGCTCATGCTGATAGAGCTGTGAGTCTTTATTATCCTAACAAAATGTTTTGCCTGATTCTGAGACAACAACGTGGGCCCTGGCTGTATGTGTCCACTTGGCCTCATCAACCTCAGCAGGCAATGCTCTTAACCACTGAGCCATCTCTCCTGCCTCTTCCTTCTGTTGCCAGTAGAGGGCACCAAACCTCATTTTGAGAGCAATTATGTGATTTCCAGGAATCGAACTTCTGAACTTTGGAAGAGCAGGCAATGCTCTTAACCACTGAGCCATCTCTCCTGCCTCTCCCCTCTGTTGCCAGTAGAGGGCACCAAACCTCATTTTGAGAGCAGCAATGTGATTCCCAGGAATCGAACTTCTGACCTTTGGAAGAGCAGGCAATGCTCTTAACCACTGAGCCATCTCTCCAACCCGTTTTTCAACTTCTTTTACTAAACCAGGTTTACTCAATGTGGTGTGTGGATCACATCTCCATTTCCCTAACATGTGGAGTACAGGGGTCTCCGTGGACCTATTGGCCGTTCGTGTACCTCATAGAGGAGGTCTAGATAAATTGTTTCTCTGGCTTAAAATTGGTACACCTTTTGCTGGTGTTTGTCGTCCTTTGGATGTCTTGGATGTTTGTTCTTCTTCAGGAACATGCACATGCCTGTATTTTCTTCTTCTAGTCATCTTGCCTTACTCTCCTTGGTGTTGTCTCTGAAGCACGCTGGCTCGTGGTGATAGAGCTGTGAGCCTTTAACATCCTAACAAAAGCTTTTGCCTCATTCAGTCACAACAACGTGGGCCCTGGCCCTGTGCCCCAACTCTATGTCTGTTCTTGGCCTCATCAAACTCAGCAGGCAAAGCTCTTTACCACAGAACCATCTTTCCTGCCTCTTCCTTCTGGTGCCACTAGAGGGCGCCAAACCTCCTTTTGAGAGCAATTACCTGGTTCCCAGGAATCGAACTTCTGACCTTTGGAAGGGCAACCAATGCTCTTAACCACTGAGCTGTCTCTCCAGCTCTTCTTACTGTAGCCAAAAGAGGGCACAAGACCTCATGGCAGATGGTTGTGACCCATTAAGTGGTCGCCTGGAATTGAATTCAGGAGGTTGGAAGAGCAGGCAATTCTCTTAACCATTGAGCCATCTCTCTTGCACCTTCCTTCTGTTGCCAGTAGAGGGCACCAAACCTCCTTTTGAGAGTAATTATGTGGTTGCCAGGAATCGAACTTCTGACCTTTGGAAGGGCAGGCAAAGCTCTTAACCACTGAGCTATCTCCCCAGCTCTTCTTTCTGTATCCAAAAGAGGGCACAAGACCTCATTGCAGATGGTTGTGAGCCATTATGTGGTTGCCTGGAATTCATTTCAGGAGGTTGGAAGAGCAGGCAATGTTCTTAACCACTGAGCCATCTCTCCAACCCGTTTTTCAACTTCTTGAACTAAACCAGGTTTACTCAATGTGGTGTGTGGATCATATCTGTATTCCACTAACATGTGGAGTAGAGGGGTCTCCATGGACATATTGGCCGTTCGCGTACCTCATAGATGAAGTCTAGATAAATTGTTTGTCTGGCTTTAAATTGGTAAACCTTTTGCTGGTGTTTGTCGTCCTTTGGATGTCTTGGATGTGAGTTCTTCTTAAGGAACATGAACATGCCTGTATTTTCTTCTTCTAACCATCTTTCCTCATTCTGCTTGGTGGTGTCTCTGAAGCATGCTGGCTCATGCTGATAGAGCTGTGAGTCTTTATTATCCTAACAAAATGTGTTGCCTGATTCTGAGACAACAACGTGGGCCCTGGCTGTATGTGTCCACTTGGCCTCATCAACCTCAGCAGGCAATGCTCTTAACCACTGAGCCATCTCTCCTGCCTCTTCCTTCTGTTGCCAGTAGAGGGCACCAAACCTCATTTTGAGAGCAATTATGTGATTTCCAGGAATCGAACTTCTGAACTTTGGAAGAGCAGGCAATGCTCTTAACCACTGAGCCAACTCTCCTGCCTCTCCCCTCTGTTTCCAGTAGAGGGCACCAAACCTCATTTTGAGAGCAACTATGTGATTCCCAGGAATCGAACTTCTGACCTTTGGAAGAGCAGGCAATGCTCTTAACCACTGAGCCATCTCTCCGCCCCGTTTTTCAACTTCTTTTACTAAACCAGGTTTACTCAATGTGGTGTGTGGATCACATCTCCATTTCCCTAACATGTGGAGTACAGGGGTCTCCGTGGACCTATTGGCCGTTCGTGTACCTCATAGAGGAGGTCTAGATAAATTGTTTCTCTGGCTTAAAATTGGTACACCTTTTGCTGGTGTTTGTCGTCCTTTGGATGTCTTGGATGTGAGTTCTTCTTCAGGAACATGAACATGCCTGTATTTTCTTCTTCTAGTCATCTTGCCTTCCTTTCCTTGGTGTTGTCTCTGAAGCACGCTGGCTCGTGGTGATAGAGCTGTGAGCCTTTAACATCCTAACAAAAGCTTTTGCCTCATTCAGTCACAACAACGCGGGCCCTGGCCCTTGGCCCTGACTCTATGTCTGTATGTGGTCTCATCAAACTCAGCAGGCAATGCTCTTTACCACAGAGCCATCTCTCTTCCCTCTTCCTTGTGGTGCCACTAGAGGGCGCCAAACCTCCTTTTGAGAGCAATTATTTGGTAGCCAGGAATCGAACTTCTGACCTTCGGAAGGGCAGCCAATGTTCTTAACCACTGACCTATCTCTCCAGCTTTTCTTACTGTAGCCAAAAGAGAGCACAAGACCTCATGGCAGATGGTTGTGAATCATTATGTGGTTGCCTGCAATTGATTTCAGGAGGTTCTAAGAGCAGGAAATGCTCTTAAGCACTGAACCATCTCTCATGCCTCTTCTTTTTTGCCAGTAAAGGGCACCAAATCTACCTTTTGAGAGCAATTATTGGATTGCCAGGAATGGAACTTCTGACCTTTGGAAGGGCAGCCAAAGCTCTTATCCACTGTGCTAACACCCCAGCTCTTATTTTTGTATCCAAAAGAGGGCACAAGACCTCATGGCAGATGGTAGTGACCCATTATGTGGTCGACTGGAATTGAATTCAGGAGGTTGGAAGAGGAGGCAATGATCTTAACCACGGAGCCATCTCTCCTGCCTCTTCCTTATGTTGCCAGTAGAGGGCACCAAACCTCCTTTTGAGAGCAATTATGTGATTTCCAGGAATCGAACTTCTGACCTTTGGAAGAGCAGGCAATGCTCTTAACCACTGAGCCATCTCTCCAACCCGTTTTTCAACAGCTTTTACTAAACCAGCTTTAGTCAATGTGGTGTGTGGATCACATCTCCATTTCCCTGACATCTGGAGTACAGGGGTCTGCATGGACCTATTGGCCATTCATGTACCTCATAGAGGAGGTCTAGATAAATTGTTTCTCTGGCTTTAAATAGGTTAACATTTTGCTGGTGTTTGTAGTCCTTTGATTGTCTTGGATATGAGTTCTTCTTCTTCAGGCACATGAACATGCCAATATTTTCTTCTTCTAGCCATCTTGCCTTACTCTCCTTGGTGTTGTCTCTGAAGCACGCTGGCTCATGGTGATAGAGCTGTGAGTCTTTAACATCCTAACAAGAGCTTTTGCCTCATTCAGTCACAACAACGTGGGCCCTGGCCCTGTGCCCCGACTCTATGGCTGTTCTTGGCCTCATCAAACTCAGCAGGCAAAGCTCTTTACCACAGAGCCATCTTTCCTGCCTCTTCCTTGTGGTGCCACTAGAGGGCGCCAAACCTCCTTTTGAGAGCAATTACGTGGTTCCCAGGAATCGAACTTCTGACCTTTGGAAGGGCAACCAATGCTCTTAACCACTGAGCTGTCTCTCCAGCTCTTCTTACTGTAGCCAAAAGAGGGCACAAGACCTCATGGCAGATGGTTGTGACCCATTATGTGGTCGCCTGGAATTGAATTCAGGAGGTTGGAAGAGCAGGCAATTCTCTTAACCATTGAGCCATCTCTCTTGCACCTTCCTTCTGTTGCCAGTAGAGGGCACCAAACCTCCTTTTGAGAGCAATTATGTGGTTGCCAGGAATCGAACTTCTGACCTTTGGAAGGGCAGGCAAAGCTCTTAACCACTGAGCTATCTCCCCAGCTCTTCTTTCTGTATCCAAAAGAGGGCACAAGACCTCATTGCAGATGGTCGTGAGCCATTATGTGGTTGCCTGGAATTCAGTTCAGGAGGTTGGAAGAGCAGGCAATTCTCTTAACCATTGAGCCATCTCTCTTGCATCTTCCTTATGTTGCCAGTAGAGGGCACCAAACCTCCTTTTGAGAGCAATTATGTGATTTCCAGGAATCGAACTTCTGACCTTTGGAAGAGCAGGCAATGCTCTTAACCACTGAGCCATCTCTCCAACCCGTTTTTCAACTTCTTTTACTAAACCAGGTTTACTCAATGTGGTGTGTGGATCACATCTCCATTTCCCTGACGTGTGGAGTACAGGGGTCTGCATGGACCTATTGGGCATTCATGTACCTCATAGAGGAGGTCTAGATAAATTGTTTCTCTGGCTTTAAATAGGTTAACATTTTGCTGGTGTTTGTAGTCCTTTGATTGTCTTGGATATGAGTTCTTCTTGTTCAGGCACATGAACATGCCAATATTTTCTTCTTCTAGCCATCTTGCCTTACTCTCCTTGGTGTTATCTCTGAAGCACGCTGGCTCATGGTGATCGATCTGTGAGTCTTTAATATCCTAACAAGAGCTTTTGCCTCATTCAGTCAAAACAACATGGGCCCTGGCCCTGTGTCCCGACTCTATGTCTGTTCTTGGCCTCATCAAACTCAGCAGGCAAAGCTCTTTACCACAGAGCCATCTTTCCTGCCTCTTCCTTCTGTTGCCAATAGAGGGCGCCAAACCTCCTTTTGAGAGCAATTACGTGGTTCCCAGGAATCGAACTTCTGACCTTTGGAAGGGCAACCAATGCTCTTAACCACTGAGCTGTCTCTCCAGCTCTTCTTACTGTAGCCAAAAGAGGGCACAAGACCTCATGGCAGATGGTTGTGACCCATTATGTGGTCGCCTGGAATTGAATTCAGGAGGTTGGAAGAGCAGGCAATTCTCTTAACCATTGAGCTCTCTCTCTTGCATCTTCCTTCTGTTGCCAGTAGAGGGCACCAAACCTCCTTTTGAGAGCAATTATGTGGTTGCCTGGACTAGAACTTCTGACCTTTGGAAGGGCAGGCAAAGCTCTTAACCACTGAGCTATCTCCCCAGCTCTTCTTTCTGTATCCAAAAGAGGGCACAAGACCTCATTGCAGATGGTTGTGAGCCATTATGTGGTTGCCTGGAATTCAGTTCAGGAGGTTGGAAGAGCAGGCAATGTTCTTAACCACTGAGCCATCTCTCCAACCCGTTTTTCAACTTCTTGAACTAAACCAGGTTTACTCAATGTGGTGTGTGGTTCATATCTGCATTCCACTAACATGTGGAGTACAGGGGTCTCCATGGACATATTGGCCGTTCGCGTACCTCATAGATGAAGTCTAGATAAATTGTTTGTCTGGCTTTAAATTGGTAAACCTTTTGCTGGTGTTTGTCGTCCTTTGGATGTCTTGGATGTGAGTTCTTCTTAAGGAACATGAACATGCCTGTATTTTCTTCTTCTAACCATCTTTCCTCATTCTGCTTGGTGGTGTCCCTGAAGCATGCAGGCTCATGCTGATAGAGCTGTGAGTCTTTATTATCCTAACAAAATGTGTTGCCTGATTCTGAGACAACAACGTGGGCCCTGGCTGTATGTGTCCACTTGGCCTCATCAACCTCAGCAGGCAATGCTCTTAACCACTGAGCCATCTCTCCTGCCTCTTCCTTCTGTTGCCAGTAGAGGGCACCAAACCTCATTTTGAGAGCAATTATGTGATTTCCAGGAATCGAACTTCTGAACTTTGGAAGAGCAGGCAATGCTCTTAACCACTGAGCCATCTCTCCTGCCTCTCCCCTCTCTTGCCAGTAGAGGGCACCAAACCTCATTTTGAGAGCAACTATGTGATTCCCAGGAATCGAACTTCTGACCTTTGGAAGAGCAGGCAATGCTCTTAACCACTGAGCCATCTCTCCAACCCGTTTTTCAACTTCTTTTACTAAACCAGGTTTACTCAATGTGGTGTGTGGATCACATCTCCATTTCCCTAACATGTGGAGTACAGGGGTCTCCGTGGACTTATTGGCCGTTCGTGTACCTCATAGAGGAGGTCTAGATAAATTGTTTCTCTGGCTTAAAATTGGTACACCTTTTGCTGGTGTTTGTCGTCCTTTGGATGTCTTGGATGTGAGTTCTTCTTCAGGAACATGAACATGCCTGTATTTTCTTCTTCTAGTCATCTTGCCTTACTCTCCTTGGTGTTGTCTCTGAAGCACGCTGGCTCGTGGTGATAGAGCTGTGAGCCTTTAACATCCTAACAAAAGCTTTTGCCTCATTCAGTCACAACAACGCGGGCCCTGGCCCTTGGCCCTGACTCTATGTCTGTATGTGGTCTCATCAAACTCAGCAGGCAATGCTCTTTACCACAGAGCCATCTCTCTTGCCTCTTCCTTGTGGTGCCACTAGAGGGCGCCAAACCTCCTTTTGAGAGCAATTATTTGGTAGCCAGGAATCGAACATCTGACCTTCGGAAGGCCAGCCAATGTTCTTAACCACTGACCTATCTCTCCAGCTTTTCTTACTGTAGCCAAAAGAGGGCACAAGACCTCATGGCAGATGGTTGTGAATCATTATGTGGTTGCCTGCAATTGATTTCAGGAGGTTCTAAGAGCAGGCAATGCTCTTAAGCACTGAACCATCTCTCATGCCTCTTCTTTTTTGCCAGTAAAGGGCACCAAATCTACCTTTTGAGAGCAATTATGGGATTGCCAGGAATGGAACTTCTGACCTTTGGAAGGGCAGCCAAAGCTCTTATCCACTGAGCTAACACCCAAGCTCTTATTTTTGTATCCAAAAGAGGGCACAAGACCTCATTGCAGATGGTTGTGAGCCATTATGTGGTCGCCTGGAATTGAATTCAGGAGGTTGGAAGAGCAGGCAATTCTCTTAACCATTGAGCCATCTCTCTTGCATCTTCCTTTTGTTGCCAGTAGAGGGCACCAAACCTCCTTTTGAGAGCAATTATGTGGTTGCCAGGAATCGAACTTCTGACCTTTGGAAGAGAGGGCAAAGCTCTTAACCACTGAGCTATCTCCCCAGCTCTTCTTTCTGTATCCAAAAGAGGGCACAAGACCTCATTGCAGATGGTTGTGAGCCATTATGTGGTTGCCTGGAATTCAGTTCAGGAGGTTGGAAGAGCAGGCAATGTTCTTAACCACTGAGCCATCTCTCCAACCCGTTTTTCAACTTCTTGAACTAAACCAGGTTTACTCAATGTGATGTGTGGATCATATCTGCATTCCACTAACATGTGGAGTACAGGGGTCTCCATGGACATATTGGCCGTTCGCGTACCTCATAGATGAAGTCTAGATAAATTGTTTGTCTGGCTTTAAATTGGTAAACCTTTTGCTGGTGTTTGTCGTCCTTTGGATGTCTTGGATGTGAGTTCTTCTTAAGGAACATGAACATGCCTGTATTTTCTTCTTCTAACCATCTTTCCTCATACTGCTTGGTGGTGTCCCTGAAGCATGCAGGCTCATGCTGATAGAGCTGTGAGTCTTTATTATCCTAACAAAATGTGCTGCCTGATTCTGAGACAACAACGTGGGCCCTGGCTGTATGTGTCCACTTGGACTCATCAACCTCAGCAGGCAATGCTCTTAACCACTGAGCCATCTCTCATGCCTCTTCCTTCTGTTTCCAGTAGAGGGCACCAAACCTCATTTTGAGAGCAATTATGTGATTTCCAGGAATCGAACTTCTGAACTTTGGAAGAGCAGGCAATGCTCTTAACCACTGAGCCATCTCTCCAACCCGCTTTTCAACTTCTTGAACTAAACCAGGTTTACTCAATGTGGTGTGTGGATCATATCTGCATTCCACTAACATGTGGAGTACAGGGGTCTCCATGGACATATTGGCCGTTCGCGTACCTCATAGATGAAGTCTAGATAAATTGTTTGTCTGGCTTTAAATTGGTAAACCTTTTGCTGGTGTTTGTCGTCCTTTGGATGTCTTGGATGTGAGTTCTTCTTAAGGAACATGAACATGCCTGTATTTTCTTCTTCTAACCATCTTTCCTCATTCTGCTTGGTGGTGTCCCTGAAGCATGCAGGCTCATGCTGATAGAGCTGTGAGTCTTTATTATCCTAACAAAATGTTTTGCCTGATTCTGAGACAACAAGGTGGGCCCTGGCTGTATGTGTCCACTTGGCCTCATCAACCTCAGCAGGCAATGCTCTTAACCACTGAGCCATCTCTCCTGCCTCTTCCTTTTGTTGCCAGTAGAGGGCACCAAACCTCCTTTTGAGAGCAATTATGTGATTCCCAGGAATCGAACTTCTGACCTTTGGAAGAGCAGGCAATGCTCTTAACCACTGAGCCATCTCTCCTGCCTCTCCCCTCTGTTGCGAGTAGAGGGCACCAAACCTCATTTTGAGAGCAACTATGTGATTCCCAGGAATCGAACTTCTGACCTTTGGAAGAGCAGGCAATGCTCTTAACCACTGAGCCATCTCTCCAACCCGTTTTTCAACTTCTTTTACTAAACCAGGTTTACTCAATGCGGTGTGTGGATCACATCTCCATTTCCCTAACATGTGGAGTACAGGGGTCTCCGTGGACCTATTGGCCGTTCGTGTACCTCATAGAGGAGGTCTAGATAAATTGTTTCTCTGGCTTAAAATTGGTACACCTTTTGCTGGTGTTTGTCGTCCTTTGGATGTCTTGGATGTGAGTTCTTCTTCAGGAACATGAACATGTCTGTATTTTCTTCTTCTAGTCATCTTGCCTTACTCTCCTTGGTGTTGTCTCTGAAGCACGCTGGCTCGTGGTGATAGAGCTGTGAGCCTTTAACATCCTAACAAAAGCTTTTGCCTCATTCAGTCACAACAACGCGGGCCCTGGCCCTTGGCCCTGACTCTATGTCTGTATGTGGTCTCATCAAACTCAGCAGGCAATGCTCTTTACCACAGAGCCATCTCTCTTGCCTCTTCCTTGTGGTGCCACTAGAGGGCGCCAAACCTCCTTTTGAGAGCAATTATTTGGTAGCCAGGAATCGAACTTCTGACCTTCGGAAGGGCAGCCAATGTTCTTAACCACTGAACTATCTCTCCAGCTTTTCTTACTGTAGCAAAAAGAGGGCACATGACCTCATGGCAGATGGTTGTGAATCATTATGTGGTTGCCTGCAATTGATTTCAGGAGGTTCTAAGAGCAGGCAATGCTCTTAAGCACTGAACCATCTCTCATACCTCTTCTTTTTTGCCAGTAAAGGGCACCAAATCTACCTTTTGAGAGCAATTATGGGATTGCCAGGAATGGAACTTCTGACCTTTGGAAGGGCAGCCAAAGCTCTTATCCACTGAGCTAACACCCCAGCTCTTATTTTTGTATCCAAAAGAGGGCACAAGACCTCATGGCAGATGGTTGTGAGCCATTATGTGGTTGCCTGGAATTGAATTCAGGAGGTTGGAAGAGGAGGCAATGATCTTAACCACGGAGCCATCTCTCATGCCTCTTCCTTATGTTGCCAGTAGAGGGCACCAAACCTCCTTTTGAGAGCAATTATGTGATTTCCAGGAATCGAACTTCTGGCCTTTGGAAGAGCAGGCAAAGCTCTTAACCACTGAGCCATCTCTCCAACCCGTTTTTCAACTTCTTTTACTAAACCAGCTTTAGTCAATATGGTGTGTGGATCACATCTCCATTTCCCTGACGTGTGGAGTACAGGGGTCTGCATGGACCTATTGGCCATTCATGTACCTCATAGAGGAGGTCTAGATAAATTGTTTCTCTGGCTTTAAATAGGTTAACATTTTGCTGGTGTTTGTAGTCCTTTGATTGTCTTGGATATGAGTTCTTCTTCTTCAGGCACATGAACATGCCAATATTTTCTTCTTCTAGCCATCTTGCCTTACTCTCCTTGGTGTTGTCTCTAAAGCACGCTGGCTCATGGTGATAGAGCTGTGAGTCTTTAACATCCTAACAAGAGCTTTTGCCTCATTCAGTCACAACAACGTGGGCCCTGGCCCTGTGCCCCGACTCTATGTCTGTTCTTGGCCTCATCAAACTCAGCAGGCAAAGCTCTTTACCACAGAGCCATCTTTCCTGCCTCTTCCTTGTGGTGCCACTAGAGGGCGCCAAACCTCCTTTTGAGAGCAATTACGTGGTTCCCAGGAATCGAACTTCTGACCTTTGGAAGGGCAACCAATGCTCTTAACCACTGAGCTGTCTCTCCAGCTCTTCTTACTGTAGCCAAAAGAGGGCACAAGACCTCATGGCAGATGGTTGTGACCCATTATGTGGTCGCCTGGAATTGAATTCAGGAGGTTGGAAGAGCAGGCAATTCTCTTAACCATTGAGCCATCTCTCTTGCATCTTCCTTCTATTGCCAGTAGAGGGCACCAAACCTCCTTTTGAGAGCAATTATGTGGTTGCCAGGAATCGAACTTCTGACCTTTGGAAGGGCAGGCAAAGCTCTTAACCACTGAGCTATCTCCCCAGCTCTTCTTTCTGTATCCAAAAGAGGGCACAAGACCTCATTGCAGATGGTTGTGAGCCATTATGTGGTTGCCTGGAATTCAGTTCAGGAGGTTGGAAGAGCAGGCAATGTTCTTAACCACTGAGCCATCTCTCCAACCCGTTTTTCAACTTCTTGAACTAAACCAGGTTTACTCAATGTGGTGTGTGGATCATATCTGCTTTCCACTAACATGTGGAGTACAGGGGTCTCCATGGACATATTGGCCGTTCGCGTACCTCATAGATGAAGTCTAGATAAATTGTCTGGCTTTAAATTGGTAAACCTTTTCCTGGTGTTTGTCGTCCTTTGGATGTCTTGGATGTGAGTTCTTCTTAAGGAACATGAACATGCCTGTATTTTCTTCTTCTAACCATCTTTCCTCATTCTGCTTGGTGGTGTCCCTGAAGCATGCAGGCTCATGCTGATAGAGCTGTGAGTCTTTATTATCCTAACAAAATGTGTTGCCTGGTTCTGAGACAACAACGTGGGCCCTGGCTGTATGTGTCCACTTGGCCTCATCAACCTCAGCAGGCAATGCTCTTAACCACTGAGCCATCTCTCCTGCCTCTTCCTTCTGTTGCCAGTAGAGGGCACCAAACCTCATTTTGAGAGCAATTATGTGATTTCCAGGAATCGAACTTCTGAACTTTGGAAGGGCAGGCAATGCTCTTAACCACTGAGCCATCTCTCCTGCCTCTCCCCTCTGTTGCCAGTAGAGGGCACCAAACCTCATTTTGAGAGCAACAATGTGATTCCCAGGAATCGAACTTCTGACCTTTGGAAGAGCAGGCAATGCTCTTAACCACTGAGCCATCTCTCCAACCCGTTTTTCAACTTCTTTTACTAAACCAGGTTTACTCAATGTGGTGTGTGGATCACATCTCCATTTCCTTAACATGTGGAGTACAGGGGTCTCCGTGGACCTATTGGCCTTTCGTGTACCTCATAGAGGAGGTCTAGATAAATTGTTTCTCTGGCTTAAAATTGGTACACCTTTTGCTGGTGTTTGTTGTCCTTTGGATGTCTTGGATGTGAGTTCTTCTTCAGGAACATGAACATGCCTGTATTTTCTTCTTCTAGTCATCTTGCCTTACTCTCCTTGGTGTTGTCTCTGAAGCACGCTGGCTCGTGGTGATAGAGCTGTGAGCCTTTAACATCCTAACAAAAGCTTTTGCCTCATTCAGTCACAACAACGCGGGCCCTGGCCCTTGGCCCTGACTCTATGTCTGTCTGTGGTCTCATCAAACTCAGCAGGCAATGCTCTTTACCACAGAGCCATCTCTCTTGCCTCTTCCTTGTGGTGCCACTAGAGGGCGCCAAACCTCCTTTTGAGAGCAATTATTTGGTAGCCAGGAATCGAACTTCTGACCTTCGGAAGGGCAGCCAATGTTCTTAACCACTGACCTATCTCTCCAGCTTTTCTTACTGTAGCCAAAAGAGGGCACAAGACCTCATGGCAGATGGTTGTGAATCATTATGTGGTTGCCTGCAATTGATTTCAGGAGGTTCTAAGAGCAGGCAATGCTCTTAAGCACTGAACCATCTCTCATGCCTCTTCTTTTTTGGCAGTAAAGGGCACCAAATCTACCTTTTGAGAGCAATTATGGGATTGCCAGGAATGGAACTTCTGACCTTTGGAAGGGCAGCCAAAGCTCTTATCCACTGAGCTAACACCCCAGCTCTTATTTTTGTATCCAAAAGAGGGCACAAGACCTCATTGCAGATGGTTGTGAGCCATTATGTGGATGCCTGGAATTGAATTCAGGAGGTTGGAAGAGGAGGCAATGATCTTAACCACGGAGCCATCTCTCATGCCTCTTCCTTATGTTGCCAGTAGAGGGCACCAAACCTCCTTTTGAGAGCAATTATGTGATTTCCAGGAATCGAACTTCTGACCTTTGGAAGAGCAGGCAATGCTCTTAACCACTGAGCCATCTCTCCAACCCGTTTTTCAACTTCTTTTACTCAACCAGGTTTACTCAATGTGGTGTGTGGATCACATCTCCATTTCCCTGACGTGTGGAGTACAGGGGTCTGCATGGACCTATTGGCCATTCATGTACCTCATAGAGGAGGTCTAGATAAATTGTTTCTCTGGCTTTAAATAGGTTAACATTTTGCTGGTGTTTGTAGTCCTTTGATTGTCTTGGATATGAGTTCTTCTTCTTCAGGCACATGAACATGCCAATATTTTCTTCTTCTAGCCATCTTGCCTTACTCTCCTTGGTGTTGTCTCTGAAGCACGCTGGCTCGTGGTGATAGAGCTGTGAGTCTTTAACATCCTAACAAGAGCTTTTGCCTCATTCAGTCACAACAACGTGGGCCCTGGCCCTGTGCCCCGACTCTATGTCTGTTCTTGGCCTCATCAAACTCAGCAGGCAAAGCTCTTTACCACAGAGCCATCTTTCCTGCCTCTTCCTTGTGGTGCCACTAGAGGGCGCCAAACCTCCTTTTGAGAGCAATTACGTGGTTCCCAGGAATCGAACTTCTGACCTTTGGAAGGGCAACCAATGCTCTTAACCACTGAGCTGTCTCTCCAGCTCTTCTTACTGTAGCCAAAAGAGGGCACAAGACCTCATGGCAGATGGTTGTGACCCATTATGTGGTCGCCTGGAATTGAATTCAGGAGGTTGGAAGAGCAGGCAATTCTCTTAACCATTGAGCCATCTCTCTTGCATCTTCCTTCTGTTGCCAGTAGAGGGCACCAAACCTCCTTTTGAGAGCAATTATGTGGTTGCCAGGAATCGAACTTCTGACCTTTGGAAGGGCAGGCAAAGCTCTTAACCACTGAGCTATCTCCCCAGCTCTTCTTTCTGTATCCAAAAGAGGGCACAAGACCTCATTGCAGATGGTTGTGAGCCATTATGTGGTTGCCTGGAATTCAGTTCAGGAGGTTGGAAGGGCAGGCAATGTTCTTAACCACTGAGCCATCTCTCCAACCCGTTTTTCAACTTCTTGAACTAAACCAGGTTTACTCAATGTGGTGTGTGGATCATATCTGCATTCCACTAACATGTGGAGTACAGGGGTCTCCATGGACATATTGGCCGTTCGCGTACCTCATAGATGAAGTCTAGATAAATTGTTTGTCTGGCTTTAAATTGGTAAACCTTTTGCTGGTGTTTGTCGTCCTTTGGATGTCTTGGATGTGAGTTCTTCTTAAGGAACATGAACATGCCTGTATTTTCTTCTTCTAACCATCTTTCCTCATTCTGCTTGGTGGTGTCCCTGAAGCATGCAGGCTCATGCTGATAGAGCTGTGAGTCTTTATTATCCTAACAAAATGTGTTGCCTGATTCTGAGACAACAACGTGGGCCCTGGCTGTATGTGTCCACTTGGCCTCATCAACCTCAGCAGGCAATGCTCTTAACCACTGAGCCATCTCTCCTGCCTCTTCCTTCTGTTGCCAGTAGAGGGCACCAAACCTCATTTTGAGAGCAATTATGTGATTTCCAGGAATCGAACTTCTGAACTTTGGAAGAGCAGGCAATGCTCTTAACCACTGAGCCAACTCTCCTGCCTCTCCCCTCTGTTTCCAGTAGAGGGCACCAAACCTCATTTTGAGAGCAACTATGTGATTCCCAGGAATCGAACTTCTGACCTTTGGAAGAGCAGGCAATGCTCTTAACCACTGAGCCATCTCTCCGCCCCGTTTTTCAACTTCTTTTACTAAACCAGGTTTACTCAATGTGGTGTGTGGATCACATCTCCATTTCCCTAACATGTGGAGTACAGGGGTCTCCGTGGACCTATTGGCCGTTCGTGTACCTCATAGAGGAGGTCTAGATAAATTGTTTCTCTGGCTTAAAATTGGTACACCTTTTGCTGGTGTTTGTCGTCCTTTGGATGTCTTGGATGTGAGTTCTTCTTCAGGAACATGAACATGCCTGTATTTTCTTCTTCTAGTCATCTTGCCTTCCTTTCCTTGGTGTTGTCTCTGAAGCACGCTGGCTCGTGGTGATAGAGCTGTGAGCCTTTAACATCCTAACAAAAGCTTTTGCCTCATTCAGTCACAACAACGCGGGCCCTGGCCCTTGGCCCTGACTCTATGTCTGTATGTGGTCTCATCAAACTCAGCAGGCAATGCTCTTTACCACAGAGCCATCTCTCTTGCCTCTTCCTTGTGGTGCCACTAGAGGGCGCCAAACCTCCTTTTGAGAGCAATTATTTGGTAGCCAGGAATCGAACTTCTGACCTTCGGAAGGGCAGCCAATGTTCTTAACCACTGACCTATCTCTCCAGCTTTTCTTACTGTAGCCAAAAGAGGGCACAAGACCTCATGGCAGATGGTTGTGAATCATTATGTGGTTGCCTGCAATTGATTTCAGGAGGTTCTAAGTGCAGGCAATGCTCTTAAGCACTGAACCATCTCTCATGCCTCTTCTTTTTTGCCAGTAAAGGGCACCAAATCTACCTTTTGAGAGCAATTATGGGATTGCCAGGAATGGAACTTCTGACCTTTGGAAGGGCAGCCAAAGCTCTTATCCACTGAGCTAACACCCCAGCTCTTATTTTTGTATCCAAAAGAGGGCACAAGACCTCATTGCAGATGGTTGTGAGCCATTATGTGGTTGCCTGGAATTGAATTCAGGAGGTTGGAAGAGGAGGCAATGATCTTAACCACGGAGCCATCTCTCATGCCTCTTCCTTATGTTGCCAGTAGAGGGCACCAAACCTCCTTTTGAGAGCAATTATGTGATTTCCAGGAATCGAACTTCTGACCTTTGGAAGAGCAGGCAATGCTCTTAACCACTGAGCCATCTCTCCAACCCGTTTTTCAACTTCTTTTACTAAACCAGCTTTAGTCAATGTGGTGTGTGGATCACATCTCCATTTCCCTGACGTGTGGAGTACAGGGGTCTGCATGGACCTATTGGCCATTCATGTACCTCATAGAGGAGGTCTAGATAAATTGTTTCTCTGGCTTTAAATAGGTTAACATTTTGCTGGTGTTTGTAGTCCTTTGATTGTCTTGGATATGAGTTCTTCTTCTTCAGGCACATGAACATGCCAATATTTTCTTCTTCTAGCCATCTTGCCTTACTCTCCTTGGTGTTGTCTCTGAAGCACGCTGGCTCATGGTGATAGAGCTGTGAGTCTTTAACATCCTAACAAGAGCTTTTGCCTCATTCAGTCACAACAACGTGGGCCCTGGCCCTGTGCCCCGACTCTATGTCTGTTCTTGGCCTCATCAAACTCAGCAGGCAAAGCTCTTTACCACAGAGCCATCTTTCCTGCCTCTTCCTTGTGGTGCCACTAGAGGGCGCCAAACCTCCTTTTGAGAGCAATTACGTGGTTCCCAGGAATCGAACTTCTGACCTTTGGAAGGGCAACCAATGCTCTTAACCACTGAGCTGTCTCTCCAGCTCTTCTTACTGTAGCCAAAAGAGGGCACAAGACCTCATGGCAGATGGTTGTGACCCATTATGTGGTCGCCTGGAATTGAATTCAGGAGGTTGGAAGAGCAGGCAATTCTCTTAACCATTGAGCCATCTCTCTTGCATCTTCCTTCTGTTGCCAGTAGAGGGCACCAAACCTCCTTTTGAGAGCAATTATGTGGTTGCCAGGAATCGAACTTCTGACCTTTGGAAGGGCAGGCAAAGCTCTTAACCACTGAGCTATCTCCCCAGCTCTTCTTTCTGTATCCAAAAGAGGGCACAAGACCTCATTGCAGATGGTTGTGAGCCATTATGTGGTTGCCTGGAATTCAGTTCAGGAGGTTGGAAGAGCAGGCAATGTTCTTAACCACTGAGCCATCTCTCCAACCCGTTTTTCAACTTCTTGAACTAAACCAGGTTTACTCAATGTGGTGTGTGGATCATATCTGCATTCCACTAACATGTGGAGTACAGGGGTCTCCATGGACATATTGGCCGTTCGCGTACCTCATAGATGAAGTCTAGATAAATTGTTTGTCTGGCTTTAAATTGGTAAACCTTTTGCTGGTGTTTGTCGTCCTTTGGATGTCTTGGATGTGAGTTCTTCTTAAGGAACATGAACATGCCTGTATTTTCTTCTTCTAACCATCTTTCCTCATTCTGCTTGGTGGTGTCCCTGAAGCATGCAGGCTCATGCTGATAGAGCTGTGAGTCTTTATTATCCTAACAAAATGTGTTGCCTGATTCTGAGACAACAACGTGGGCCCTGGCTGTATGTGTCCACTTGGCCTCATCAACCTCAGCAGGCAATGCTCTTAACCACTGAGCCATCTCTCCTGCCTCTTCCTTCTGTTGCCAGTAGAGGGCACCAAACCTCATTTTGAGAGCAATTATGTGATTTCCAGGAATCGAACTTCTGAACTTTGGAAGAGCAGGCAATGCTCTTAACCACTGAGCCATCTCTCCTGCCTCTCTCCTCTGTTGCCAGTAGAGGGCACCAAACCTCATTTTGAGAGCAACTATGTGATTCCCAGGAATCGAACTTCTGACCTTTGGAAGAGCAGGCAATGCTCTTAACCACTGAGCCATCTCTCCGCCCCGTTTTTCAACTTCTTTTACTAAACCAGGTTTACTCAATGTGGTGTGTGGATCACATCTCCATTTCCCTAACATGTGGAGTACAGGGGTCTCCGTGGACCTATTGGCCATTCGTGTACCTCATAGAGGAGGTCTAGATAAATTGTTTCTCTGGCTTAAAATTGGTACACCTTTTGCTGGTGTTTGTCGTCCTTTGGATGTCTTGGATGTGAGTTCTTCTTCAGGAACATGAACATGCCTGTATTTTCTTCTTCTAGTCATCTTGCCTTACTCTCCTTGGTGTTGTCTCTGAAGCACGCTGGCTCGTGGTGATAGAGCTGTGAGCCTTTAACATCCTAACAAAAGCTTTTGCCTCATTCAGTCACAACAACGCGGGCCCTGGCCCTTGGCCCTGACTCTATGTCTGTATGTGGTCTCATCAAACTCAGCAGGCAATGCTCTTTACCACAGAGCCATCTCTCTTGCCTCTTCCTTGTGGTGCCACTAGAGGGCGCCAAACCTCCTTTTGAGAGCAATTATTTGGTAGCCAGGAATCGAACTTCTGACCTTCGGAAGGGCAGCCAATGTTCTTAACCACTGACCTATCTCTCCAGCTTTTCTTACTGTAGCCAAAAGAGGGCACAAGACCTCATGGCAGATGGTTGTGAATCATTATGTGGTTGCCTGCAATTGATTTCAGGAGGTTCTAAGTGCAGGCAATGCTCTTAAGCACTGAACCATCTCTCATGCCTCTTCTTTTTTGCCAGTAAAGGGCACCAAATCTACCTTTTGAGAGCAATTATGGGATTGCCAGGAATGGAACTTCTGACCTTTGGAAGGGCAGCCAAAGCTCTTATCCACTGAGCTAACACCCCAGCTCTTATTTTTGTATCCAAAAGAGGGCACAAGACCTCATTGCAGATGGTTGTGAGCCATTATGTGGTTGCCTGGAATTGAATTCAGGAGGTTGGAAGAGGAGGCAATGATCTTAACCACGGAGCCATCTCTCATGCCTCTTCCTTATGTTGCCAGTAGAGGGCACCAAACCTCCTTTTGAGAGCAATTATGTGATTTCCAGGAATCGAACTTCTGACCTTTGGAAGAGCAGGCAATGCTCTTAACCACTGAGCCATCTCTACAACCGTTTTTCAACTTCTTTTACTAAACCAGGTTTACTCAATGTGGTGTGTGGATCACATCTCCATTTCCCTGACGTGTGGAGTACAGGGGTCTGCATGGACCTATTGGCCATTCATGTACCTCATAGAGGAGGTCTAGATAAATTGTTTCTCTGGCTTTAAATAGGTTAACATTTTGCTGGTGTTTGTAGTCCTTTGATTGTCTTGGATATGAGTTCTTCTTCTTCAGGCACATGAACATGCCAATATTTTCTTCTTCTAGCCATCTTGCCTTACTCTCCTTGGTGTTGTCTCTGAAGCACGCTGGCTCATGGTGATAGAGCTGTGAGTCTTTAACATCCTAACAAGAGCTTTTGCCTCATTCAGTCACAACAACGTGGGCCCTGGCCCTGTGCCCCGACTCTATGTCTGTTCTTGGCCTCATCAAACTCAGCAGGCAAAGCTCTTTACCACAGAGCCATCTTTCCTGCCTCTTCCTTGTGGTGCCACTAGAGGGCGCCAAACCTCCTTTTGAGAGCAATTACGTGGTTCCCAGGAATCGAACTTCTGACCTTTGGAAGGGCAACCAATGCTCTTAACCACTGAGCTGTCTCTCCAGCTCTTCTTACTGTAGCCAAAAGAGGGCACAAGACCTCATGGCAGATGGTTGTGACCCATTATGTGGTCGCCTGGAATTGAATTCAGGAGGTTGGAAGAGCAGGCAATTCTCTTAACCATTGAGCCATCTCTCTTGCATCTTCCTTCTGTTGCCAGTAGAGGGCACCAAACCTCCTTTTGAGAGCAATTATGTGGTTGCCAGGAATCGAACTTCTGACCTTTGGAAGGGCAGGCAAAGCTCTTAACCACTGAGCTATCTCCCCAGCTCTTCTTTCTGTATCCAAAAGAGGGCACAAGACCTCATTGCAGATGGTTGTGAGCCATTATGTGGTTGCCTGGAATTCAGTTCAGGAGGTTGGAAGAGCAGGCAATGTTCTTAACCACTGAGCCATCTCTCCAACCCGTTTTTCAACTTCTTGAACTAAACCAGGTTTACTCAATGTGGTGTGTGGATCATATCTGCATTCCACTAACATGTGGAGTACAGGGGTCTCCATGGACATATTGGCCGTTCGCGTACCTCATAGATGAAGTCTAGATAAATTGTTTGTCTGGCTTTAAATTGGTAAACCTTTTGCTGGTGTTTGTCGTCCTTTGGATGTCTTGGATGTGAGTTCTTCTTAAGGAACATGAACATGCCTGTATTTTCTTCTTCTAACCATCTTTCCTCATTCTGCTTGGTGGTGTCCCTGAAGCATGCAGGCTCATGCTGATAGAGCTGTGAGTCTTTATTATCCTAACAAAATGTGTTGCCTGATTCTGAGACAACAACGTGGGCCCTGGCTGTATGTGTCCACTTGGCCTCATCAACCTCAGCAGGCAATGCTCTTAACCACTGAGCCATCTCTCCTGCCTCTTCCTTCTGTTGCCAGTAGAGGGCACCAAACCTCATTTTGAGAGCAATTATGTGATTTCCAGGAATCGAACTTCTGAACTTTGGAAGAGCAGGCAATGCTCTTAACCACTGAGCCATCTCTCCTGCCTCTCTCCTCTGTTGCCCGTAGAGGGCACCAAACCTCATTTTGAGAGCAACTATGTGATTCCCAGGAATCGAACTTCTGACCTTTGGAAGAGCAGGCAATGCTCTTAACCACTGAGCCATCTCTCCGCCCCGTTTTTCAACTTCTTTTACTAAACCAGGTTTACTCAATGTGGTGTGTGGATCACATCTCCATTTCCCTAACATGTGGAGTACAGGGGTCTCCGTGGACCTATTGGCCGTTCGTGTACCTCATAGAGGAGGTCTAGATAAATTGTTTCTCTGGCTTAAAATTGGTACACCTTTTGCTGGTGTTTGTCGTCCTTTGGATGTCTTGGATGTGAGTTCTTCTTCAGGAACATGAACATGCCTGTATTTTCTTCTTCTAGTCATCTTGCCTTACTCTCCTTGGTGTTGTCTCTGAAGCACGCTGGCTCGTGGTGATAGAGCTGTGAGCCTTTAACATCCTAACAAAAGCTTTTGCCTCATTCAGTCACAACAACGCGGGCCCTGGCCCTTGGCCCTGACTCTATGTCTGTATGTGGTCTCATCAAACTCAGCAGGCAATGCTCTTTACCACAGAGCCATCTCTCTTGCCTCTTCCTTGTGGCGCCACTAGAGGGCGCCAAACCTCCTTTTGAGAGCAATTATTTGGTAGCCAGGAATCGAACTTCTGACCTTCGGAAGGGCAGCCAATGTTCTTAACCACTGACCTATCTCTCCAGCTTTTCTTACTGTAGCCAAAAGAGGGCACAAGACCTCATGGCAGATGGTTGTGAATCATTATGTGGTTGCCTGCAATTGATTTCAGGAGGTTCTAAGTGCAGGCAATGCTCTTAAGCACTGAACCATCTCTCATGCCTCTTCTTTTTTGCCAGTAAAGGGCACCAAATCTACCTTTTGAGAGCAATTATGGGATTGCCAGGAATGGAACTTCTGACCTTTGGAAGGGCAGCCAAAGCTCTTATCCACTGAGCTAACACCCCAGCTCTTATTTTTGTATCCAAAAGAGGGCACAAGACCTCATTGCAGATGGTTGTGAGCCATTATGTGGTTGCCTGGAATTGAATTCAGGAGGTTGGAAGAGGAGGCAATGATCTTAACCACGGAGCCATCTCTCATGCCTCTTCCTTATGTTGCCAGTAGAGGGCACCAAACCTCCTTTTGAGAGCAATTATGTGATTTCCAGGAATCGAACTTCTGACCTTTGGAAGAGCAGGCAATGCTCTTAACCACTGAGCCATCTCTACAACCGTTTTTCAACTTCTTTTACTAAACCAGGTTTACTCAATGTGGTGTGTGGATCACATCTCCATTTCCCTGACGTGTGGAGTACAGGGGTCTGCATGGACCTATTGGCCATTCATGTACCTCATAGAGGAGGTCTAGATAAATTGTTTCTCTGGCTTTAAATAGGTTAACATTTTGCTGGTGTTTGTAGTCCTTTGATTGTCTTGGATATGAGTTCTTCTTCTTCAGGCACATGAACATGCCAATATTTTCTTCTTCTAGCCATCTTGCCTTACTCTCCTTGGTGTTGTCTCTGAAGCACGCTGGCTCGTGGTGATAGAGCTGTGAGTCTTTAACATCCTAACAAGAGCTTTTGCCTCATTCAGTCACAACAACGTGGGCCCTGGCCCTGTGCCCCGACTCTATGTCTGTTCTTGGCCTCATCAAACTCAGCAGGCAAAGCTCTTTACCACAGAGCCATCTTTCCTGCCTCTTCCTTGTGGTGCCACTAGAGGGCGCCAAACCTCCTTTTGAGAGCAATTACGTGGTTCCCAGGAATCGAACTTCTGACCTTTGGAAGGGCAACCAATGCTCTTAACCACTGAGCTGTCTCTCCAGCTCTTCTTACTGTAGCCAAAAGAGGGCACAAGACCTCATGGCAGATGGTTGTGACCCATTATGTGGTCGCCTGGAATTGAATTCAAGAGGTTGGAAGAGCAGGCAATTCTCTTAACCATTGAGCCATCTCTCTTGCATCTTCCTTCTGTTGCCAGTAGAGGGCACCAAACCTCCTTTTGAGAGCAATTATGTGGTTGCCAGGAATCGAACTTCTGACCTTTGGAAGGGCAGGCAAAGCTCTTAACCACTGAGCTATCTCCCCAGCTCTTCTTTCTGTATCCAAAAGAGGGCACAAGACCTCATTGCAGATGGTTGTGAGCCATTATGTGGTTGCCTGGAATTCAGTTCAGGAGGTTGGAAGAGCAGGCAATGTTCTTAACCACTGAGCCATCTCTCCAACCCGTTTTTCAACTTCTTGAACTAAACCAGGTTTACTCAATGTGGTGTGTGGATCATATCTGCATTCCACTAACATGTGGAGTACAGGGGTCTCCATGGACATATTGGCCGTTCGCGTACCTCATAGATGAAGTCTAGATAAATTGTTTGTCTGGCTTTAAATTGGTAAACCTTTTGCTGGTGTTTGTCGTCCTTTGGATGTCTTGGATGTGAGTTCTTCTTAAGGAACATGAACATGCCTGTATTTTCTTCTTCTAACCATCTTTCCTCATTCTGCTTGGTGGTGTCCCTGAAGCATGCAGGCTCATGCTGATAGAGCTGTGAGTCTTTATTATCCTAACAAAATGTGTTGCCTGATTCTGAGACAACAACGTGGGCCATGGCTGTATGTGTCCACTTGGCCTCATCAACCTCAGCAGGCAATGCTCTTAACCACTGAGCCATCTCTCCTGCCTCTTCCTTCTGTTGCCAGTAGAGGGCACCAAACCTCATTTTGAGAGCAATTATGTGATTTCCAGGAATCGAACTTCTGAACTTTGGAAGAGCAGGCAATGCTCTTAACCATTGAGCCAACTCTCCTGCCTCTCCCCTCTGTTTCCAGTAGAGGGCACCAAACCTCATTTTGAAAGCAACTATGTGATTCCCAGGAATCGAACTTCTGACCTTTGGAAGAGCAGGCAATGCTCTTAACCACTGAGCCATCTCTCCGCCCCGTTTTTCAACTTCTTTTACTAAACCAGGTTTACTCAATGTGGTGTGTGGATCACATCTCCATTTCCCTGACGTGTGGAGTACAGGGGTCTGCATGGACCTATTGGCCATTCATGTACCTCATAGAGGAGGTCTAGATAAATTGTTTCTCTGGCTTTAAATAGGTTAACATTTTGCTGGTGTTTGTAGTCCTTTGATTGTCTTGGATATGAGTTCTTCTTCTTCAGGCACATGAACATGCCAATATTTTCTTCTTCTAGCCATCTTGCCTTACTCTCCTTGGTGTTGTCTCTGAAGCACGCTGGCTCATGGTGATAGAGCTGTGAGTCTTTAACATCCTAACAAGAGCTTTTGCCTCATTCAGTCACAACAACGTGGGCCCTGGCCCTGTGCCCCGACTCTATGTCTGTTCTTGGCCTCATCAAACTCAGCAGGCAAAGCTCTTTACCACAGAGCCATCTTTCCTGCCTCTTCCTTGTGGTGCCACTAGAGGGCGCCAAACCTCCTTTTGAGAGCAATTACGTGGTTCCCAGGAATCGAACTTCTGACCTTTGGAAGGGCAACCAATGCTCTTAACCACTGAGCTGTCTCTCCAGCTCTTCTTACTGTAGCCAAAAGAGGGCACAAGACCTCATGGCAGATGGTTGTGACCCATTATGTGGTCGCCTGGAATTGAATTCAGGAGGTTGGAAGAGCAGGCAATTCTCTTAACCATTGAGCCATCTCTCTTGCATCTTCCTTCTGTTGCCAGTAGAGGGCACCAAACCTCCTTTTGAGAGCAATTATGTGGTTGCCAGGAATCGAACTTCTGACCTTTGGAAGGGCAGGCAAAGCTCTTAACCACTGAGCTATCTCCCCAGCTCTTCTTTCTGTATCCAAAAGAGGGCACAAGACCTCATTGCAGATGGTTGTGAGCCATTATGTGGTTGCCTGGAATTCAGTTCAGGAGGTTGGAAGAGCAGGCAATGTTCTTAACCACTGAGCCATCTCTCCAACCCGTTTTTCAACTTCTTGAACTAAACCAGGTTTACTCAATGTGGTGTGTGGATCATATCTGCATTCCACTAACATGTGGAGTACAGGGGTCTCCATGGACATATTGGCCGTTCGCGTACCTCATAGATGAAGTCTAGATAAATTGTTTGTCTGGCTTTAA
The DNA here is from genome assembly GCF_950005125.1 of Chionomys nivalis. Classification (NCBI taxonomy): domain Eukaryota; kingdom Metazoa; phylum Chordata; class Mammalia; order Rodentia; family Cricetidae; genus Chionomys; species Chionomys nivalis. The sequence goes on along the minus strand of NW_026646956.1, from coordinate 27,794 downwards.
ATTAGTAAACCTTTTGCTGGTGTTTGTCGTCCTTTGGATGTCTTGGATGTGAGTTCTTCTTAAGGAACATGAACATGCCTGTATTTTCTTCTTCTAACCATCTTTCCTCATTCTGCTTGGTGGTGTCCCTGAAGCATGCAGGCTCATGCTGATAGAGCTGTGAGTCTTTATTATCCTAACAAAATGTGTTGCCTGATTCTGAGACAACAACGTGGGCCCTGGCTGTATGTGTCCACTTGGCCTCATCAACCTCAGCAGGCAATGCTCTTAACCACTGAGCCATCTCTCCTGCCTCTTCCTTCTGTTGCCAGTAGAGGGCACCAAACCTCATTTTGAGAGCAATTATGTGATTTCCAGGAATCGAACTTCTGAACTTTGGAAGAGCAGGCAATGCTCTTAACCACTGAGCCATCTCTCCTGCCTCTCTCCTCTGTTGCCCGTAGAGGGCACCAAACCTCATTTTGAGAGCAACTATGTGATTCCCAGGAATCGAACTTCTGACCTTTGGAAGAGCAGGCAATGCTCTTAACCACTGAGCCATCTCTCCGCCCCGTTTTTCAACTTCTTTTACTAAACCAGGTTTACTCAATGTGGTGTGTGGATCACATCTCCATTTCCCTAACATGTGGAGTACAGGGGTCTCCGTGGACCTATTGGCCGTTCGTGTACCTCATAGAGGAGGTCTAGATAAATTGTTTCTCTGGCTTAAAATTGGTACACCTTTTGCTGGTGTTTGTCGTCCTTTGGATGTCTTGGATGTGAGTTCTTCTTCAGGAACATGAACATGCCTGTATTTTCTTCTTCTAGTCATCTTGCCTTACTCTCCTTGGTGTTGTCTCTGAAGCACGCTGGCTCGTGGTGATAGAGCTGTGAGCCTTTAACATCCTAACAAAAGCTTTTGCCTCATTCAGTCACAACAACGCGGGCCCTGGCCCTTGGCCCTGACTCTATGTCTGTATGTGGTCTCATCAAACTCAGCAGGCAATGCTCTTTACCACAGAGCCATCTCTCTTGCCTCTTCCTTGTGGCGCCACTAGAGGGCGCCAAACCTCCTTTTGAGAGCAATTATTTGGTAGCCAGGAATCGAACTTCTGACCTTCGGAAGGGCAGCCAATGTTCTTAACCACTGACCTATCTCTCCAGCTTTTCTTACTGTAGCCAAAAGAGGGCACAAGACCTCATGGCAGATGGTTGTGAATCATTATGTGGTTGCCTGCAATTGATTTCAGGAGGTTCTAAGTGCAGGCAATGCTCTTAAGCACTGAACCATCTCTCATGCCTCTTCTTTTTTGCCAGTAAAGGGCACCAAATCTACCTTTTGAGAGCAATTATGGGATTGCCAGGAATGGAACTTCTGACCTTTGGAAGGGCAGCCAAAGCTCTTATCCACTGAGCTAACACCCCAGCTCTTATTTTTGTATCCAAAAGAGGGCACAAGACCTCATTGCAGATGGTTGTGAGCCATTATGTGGTTGCCTGGAATTGAATTCAGGAGGTTGGAAGAGGAGGCAATGATCTTAACCACGGAGCCATCTCTCATTCCTCTTCCTTATGTTGCCAGTAGAGGGCACCAAACCTCCTTTTGAGAGCAATTATGTGATTTCCAGGAATCGAACTTCTGACCTTTGGAAGAGCAGGCAATGCTCTTAACCACTGAGCCATCTCTACAACCGTTTTTCAACTTCTTTTACTAAACCAGGTTTACTCAATGTGGTGTGTGGATCACATCTCCATTTCCCTGACGTGTGGAGTACAGGGGTCTGCATGGACCTATTGGCCATTCATGTACCTCATAGAGGATGTCTAGATAAATTGTTTCTCTGGCTTTAAATAGGTTAACATTTTGCTGGTGTTTGTAGTCCTTTGATTGTCTTGGATATGAGTTCTTCTTCTTCAGGCACATGAACATGCCAATATTTTCTTCTTCTAGCCATCTTGCCTTACTCTCCTTGGTGTTGTCTCTGAAGCACGCTGGCTCGTGGTGATAGAGCTGTGAGTCTTTAACATCCTAACAAGAGCTTTTGCCTCATTCAGTCACAACAACGTGGGCCCTGGCCCTGTGCCCCGACTCTATGTCTGTTCTTGGCCTCATCAAACTCAGCAGGCAAAGCTCTTTACCACAGAGCCATCTTTCCTGCCTCTTCCTTGTGGTGCCACTAGAGGGCGCCAAACCTCCTTTTGAGAGCAATTACGTGGTTCCCAGGAATCGAACTTCTGACCTTTGGAAGGGCAACCAATGCTCTTAACCACTGAGCTGTCTCTCCAGCTCTTCTTACTGTAGCCAAAAGAGGGCACAAGACCTCATGGCAGATGGTTGTGACCCATTATGTGGTCGCCTGGAATTGAATTCAAGAGGTTGGAAGAGCAGGCAATTCTCTTAACCATTGAGCCATCTCTCTTGCATCTTCCTTCTGTTGCCAGTAGAGGGCACCAAACCTCCTTTTGAGAGCAATTATGTGGTTGCCAGGAATCGAACTTCTGACCTTTGGAAGGGCAGGCAAAGCTCTTAACCACTGAGCTATCTCCCCAGCTCTTCTTTCTGTATCCAAAAGAGGGCACAAGACCTCATTGCAGATGGTTGTGAGCCATTATGTGGTTGCCTGGAATTCAGTTCAGGAGGTTGGAAGAGCAGGCAATGTTCTTAACCACTGAGCCATCTCTCCAACCCGTTTTTCAACTTCTTGAACTAAACCAGGTTTACTCAATGTGGTGTGTGGATCATATCTGCATTCCACTAACATGTGGAGTACAGGGGTCTCCATGGACATATTGGCCGTTCGCGTACCTCATAGATGAAGTCTAGATAAATTGTTTGTCTGGCTTTAAATTGGTAAACCTTTTGCTGGTGTTTGTCGTCCTTTGGATGTCTTGGATGTGAGTTCTTCTTAAGGAACATGAACATGCCTGTATTTTCTTCTTCTAACCATCTTTCCTCATTCTGCTTGGTGGTGTCCCTGAAGCATGCAGGCTCATGCTGATAGAGCTGTGAGTCTTTATTATCCTAACAAAATGTGTTGCCTGATTCTGAGACAACAACGTGGGCCCTGGCTGTATGTGTCCACTTGGCCTCATCAACCTCAGCAGGCAATGCTCTTAACCACTGAGCCATCTCTCCTGCCTCTTCCTTCTGTTGCCAGTAGAGGGCACCAAACCTCATTTTGAGAGCAATTATGTGATTTCCAGGAATCGAACTTCTGAACTTTGGAAGAGCAGGCAATGCTCTTAACCATTGAGCCAACTCTCCTGCCTCTCCCCTCTGTTTCCAGTAGAGGGCACCAAACCTCATTTTGAAAGCAACTATGTGATTCCCAGGAATCGAACTTCTGACCTTTGGAAGAGCAGGCAATGCTCTTAACCACTGAGCCATCTCTCCGCCCCGTTTTTCAACTTCTTTTACTAAACCAGGTTTACTCAATGTGGTGTGTGGATCACATCTCCATTTCCCTGACGTGTGGAGTACAGGGGTCTGCATGGACCTATTGGCCATTCATGTACCTCATAGAGGAGGTCTAGATAAATTGTTTCTCTGGCTTTAAATAGGTTAACATTTTGCTGGTGTTTGTAGTCCTTTGATTGTCTTGGATATGAGTTCTTCTTCTTCAGGCACATGAACATGCCAATATTTTCTTCTTCTAGCCATCTTGCCTTACTCTCCTTGGTGTTGTCTCTGAAGCACGCTGGCTCATGGTGATAGAGCTGTGAGTCTTTAACATCCTAACAAGAGCTTTTGCCTCATTCAGTCACAACAACGTGGGCCCTGGCCCTGTGCCCCGACTCTATGTCTGTTCTTGGCCTCATCAAACTCAGCAGGCAAAGCTCTTTACCACAGAGCCATCTTTCCTGCCTCTTCCTTGTGGTGCCACTAGAGGGCGCCAAACCTCCTTTTGAGAGCAATTACGTGGTTCCCAGGAATCGAACTTCTGACCTTTGGAAGGGCAACCAATGCTCTTAACCACTGAGCTGTCTCTCCAGCTCTTCTTACTGTAGCCAAAAGAGGGCACAAGACCTCATGGCAGATGGTTGTGACCCATTATGTGGTCGCCTGGAATTGAATTCAGGAGGTTGGAAGAGCAGGCAATTCTCTTAACCATTGAGCCATCTCTCTTGCATCTTCCTTCTGTTGCCAGTAGAGGGCACCAAACCTCCTTTTGAGAGCAATTATGTGGTTGCCAGGAATCGAACTTCTGACCTTTGGAAGGGCAGGCAAAGCTCTTAACCACTGAGCTATCTCCCCAGCTCTTCTTTCTGTATCCAAAAGAGGGCACAAGACCTCATTGCAGATGGTTGTGAGCCATTATGTGGTTGCCTGGAATTCAGTTCAGGAGGTTGGAAGAGCAGGCAATGTTCTTAACCACTGAGCCATCTCTCCAACCCGTTTTTCAACTTCTTGAACTAAACCAGGTTTACTCAATGTGGTGTGTGGATCATATCTGCATTCCACTAACATGTGGAGTACAGGGGTCTCCATGGACATATTGGCCGTTCGCGTACCTCATAGATGAAGTCTAGATAAATTGTTTGTCTGGCTTTAAATTGGTAAACCTTTTGCTGGTGTTTGTCGTCCTTTGGATGTCTTGGATGTGAGTTCTTCTTAAGGAACATGAACATGCCTGTATTTTCTTCTTCTAACCATCTTTCCTCATTCTGCTTGGTGGTGTCCCTGAAGCATGCAGGCTCATGCTGATAGAGCTGTGAGTCTTTATTATCCTAACAAAATGTGTTGCCTGATTCTGAGACAACAACGTGGGCCCTGGCTGTATGTGTCCACTTGGCCTCATCAACCTCAGCAGGCAATGCTCTTAACCACTGAGCCATCTCTCCTGCCTCTTCCTTCTGTTGCCAGTAGAGGGCACCAAACCTCATTTTGAGAGCAATTATGTGATTTCCAGGAATCGAACTTCTGAACTTTGGAAGAGCAGGCAATGCTCTTAACCACTGAGCCATCTCTCCTGCCTCTCTCCTCTGTTGCCAGTAGAGGGCACCAAACCTCATTTTGAGAGCAACTATGTGATTCCCAGGAATCGAACTTCTGACCTTTGGAAGAGCAGGCAATGCTCTTAACCACTGAGCCATCTCTCCGCCCCGTTTTTCAACTTCTTTTACTAAACCAGGTTTACTCAATGTGGTGTGTGGATCACATCTCCATTTCCCTAACATGTGGAGTACAGGGGTCTCCGTGGACCTATTGGCCATTCGTGTACCTCATAGAGGAGGTCTAGATAAATTGTTTCTCTGGCTTAAAATTGGTACACCTTTTGCTGGTGTTTGTCGTCCTTTGGATGTCTTGGATGTGAGTTCTTCTTCAGGAACATGAACATGCCTGTATTTTCTTCTTCTAGTCATCTTGCCTTACTCTCCTTGGTGTTGTCTCTGAAGCACGCTGGCTCGTGGTGATAGAGCTGTGAGCCTTTAACATCCTAACAAAAGCTTTTGCCTCATTCAGTCACAACAACGCGGGCCCTGGCCCTTGGCCCTGACTCTATGTCTGTATGTGGTCTCATCAAACTCAGCAGGCAATGCTCTTTACCACAGAGCCATCTCTCTTGCCTCTTCCTTGTGGTGCCACTAGAGGGCGCCAAACCTCCTTTTGAGAGCAATTATTTGGTAGCCAGGAATCGAACTTCTGACCTTCGGAAGGGCAGCCAATGTTCTTAACCACTGACCTATCTCTCCAGCTTTTCTTACTGTAGCCAAAAGAGGGCACAAGACCTCATGGCAGATGGTTGTGAATCATTATGTGGTTGCCTGCAATTGATTTCAGGAGGTTCTAAGTGCAGGCAATGCTCTTAAGCACTGAACCATCTCTCATGCCTCTTCTTTTTTGCCAGTAAAGGGCACCAAATCTACCTTTTGAGAGCAATTATGGGATTGCCAGGAATGGAACTTCTGACCTTTGGAAGGGCAGCCAAAGCTCTTATCCACTGAGCTAACACCCCAGCTCTTATTTTTGTATCCAAAAGAGGGCACAAGACCTCATTGCAGATGGTTGTGAGCCATTATGTGGTTGCCTGGAATTGAATTCAGGAGGTTGGAAGAGGAGGCAATGATCTTAACCACGGAGCCATCTCTCATGCCTCTTCCTTATGTTGCCAGTAGAGGGCACCAAACCTCCTTTTGAGAGCAATTATGTGATTTCCAGGAATCGAACTTCTGACCTTTGGAAGAGCAGGCAATGCTCTTAACCACTGAGCCATCTCTACAACCGTTTTTCAACTTCTTTTACTAAACCAGGTTTACTCAATGTGGTGTGTGGATCACATCTCCATTTCCCTGACGTGTGGAGTACAGGGGTCTGCATGGACCTATTGGCCATTCATGTACCTCATAGAGGAGGTCTAGATAAATTGTTTCTCTGGCTTTAAATAGGTTAACATTTTGCTGGTGTTTGTAGTCCTTTGATTGTCTTGGATATGAGTTCTTCTTCTTCAGGCACATGAACATGCCAATATTTTCTTCTTCTAGCCATCTTGCCTTACTCTCCTTGGTGTTGTCTCTGAAGCACGCTGGCTCATGGTGATAGAGCTGTGAGTCTTTAACATCCTAACAAGAGCTTTTGCCTCATTCAGTCACAACAACGTGGGCCCTGGCCCTGTGCCCCGACTCTATGTCTGTTCTTGGCCTCATCAAACTCAGCAGGCAAAGCTCTTTACCACAGAGCCATCTTTCCTGCCTCTTCCTTGTGGTGCCACTAGAGGGCGCCAAACCTCCTTTTGAGAGCAATTACGTGGTTCCCAGGAATCGAACTTCTGACCTTTGGAAGGGCAACCAATGCTCTTAACCACTGAGCTGTCTCTCCAGCTCTTCTTACTGTAGCCAAAAGAGGGCACAAGACCTCATGGCAGATGGTTGTGACCCATTATGTGGTCGCCTGGAATTGAATTCAGGAGGTTGGAAGAGCAGGCAATTCTCTTAACCATTGAGCCATCTCTCTTGCATCTTCCTTCTGTTGCCAGTAGAGGGCACCAAACCTCCTTTTGAGAGCAATTATGTGGTTGCCAGGAATCGAACTTCTGACCTTTGGAAGGGCAGGCAAAGCTCTTAACCACTGAGCTATCTCCCCAGCTCTTCTTTCTGTATCCAAAAGAGGGCACAAGACCTCATTGCAGATGGTTGTGAGCCATTATGTGGTTGCCTGGAATTCAGTTCAGGAGGTTGGAAGAGCAGGCAATGTTCTTAACCACTGAGCCATCTCTCCAACCCGTTTTTCAACTTCTTGAACTAAACCAGGTTTACTCAATGTGGTGTGTGGATCATATCTGCATTCCACTAACATGTGGAGTACAGGGGTCTCCATGGACATATTGGCCGTTCGCGTACCTCATAGATGAAGTCTAGATAAATTGTTTGTCTGGCTTTAAATTGGTAAACCTTTTGCTGGTGTTTGTCGTCCTTTGGATGTCTTGGATGTGAGTTCTTCTTAAGGAACATGAACATGCCTGTATTTTCTTCTTCTAACCATCTTTCCTCATTCTGCTTGGTGGTGTCCCTGAAGCATGCAGGCTCATGCTGATAGAGCTGTGAGTCTTTATTATCCTAACAAAATGTGTTGCCTGATTCTGAGACAACAACGTGGGCCCTGGCTGTATGTGTCCACTTGGCCTCATCAACCTCAGCAGGCAATGCTCTTAACCACTGAGCCATCTCTCCTGCCTCCTCCTTCTGTTGCCAGTAGAGGGCACCAAACCTCATTTTGAGAGCAATTATGTGATTTCCAGGAATCGAACTTCTGAACTTTGGAAGAGCAGGCAATGCTCTTAACCACTGAGCCAACTCTCCTGCCTCTCCCCTCTGTTTCCAGTAGAGGGCACCAAACCTCATTTTGAGAGCAACTATGTGATTCCCAGGAATCGAACTTCTGACCTTTGGAAGAGCAGGCAATGCTCTTAACCACTGAGCCATCTCTCCGCCCCGTTTTTCAACTTCTTTTACTAAACCAGGTTTACTCAATGTGGTGTGTGGATCACATCTCCATTTCCCTAACATGTGGAGTACAGGGGTCTCCGTGGACCTATTGGCCGTTCGTGTACCTCATAGAGGAGGTCTAGATAAATTGTTTCTCTGGCTTAAAATTGGTACACCTTTTGCTGGTGTTTGTCGTCCTTTGGATGTCTTGGATGTGAGTTCTTCTTCAGGAACATGAACATGCCTGTATTTTCTTCTTCTAGTCATCTTGCCTTCCTTTCCTTGGTGTTGTCTCTGAAGCATGCTGGCTCGTGGTGATAGAGCTGTGAGCCTTTAACATCCTAACAAAAGCTTTTGCCTCATTCAGTCACAACAACGCGGGCCCTGGCCCTTGGCCCTGACTCTATGTCTGTATGTGGTCTCATCAAACTCAGCAGGCAATGCTCTTTACCACAGAGCCATCTCTCTTGCCTCTTCCTTGTGGTGCCACTAGGGGGCGCCAAACCTCCTTTTGAGAGCAATTATTTGGTAGCCAGGAATCGAACTTCTGACCTTCGGAAGGGCAGCCAATGTTCTTAACCACTGACCTATCTCTCCAGCTTTTCTTACTGTAGCCAAAAGAGGGCACAAGACCTCATGGCAGATGGTTGTGAATCATTATGTGGTTGCCTGCAATTGATTTCAGGAGGTTCTAAGAGCAGGAAATGCTCTTAAGCACTGAACCATCTCTCATGCCTCTTCTTTTTTGCCAGTAAAGGGCACCAAATCTACCTTTTGAGAGCAATTATGGGATTGCCAGGAATGGAACTTCTGACCTTTGGAAGGGCAGCCAAAGCTCTTATCCACTGAGCTAACACCCCAGCTCTTATTTTTGTATCCAAAAGAGGGCACAAGACCTCATGGCAGATGGTTGTGACCCATTATGTGGTCGACTGGAATTGAATTCAGGAGGTTGGAAGAGGAGGCAATGATCTTAACCACAGAGCCATCTCTCCTGCCTCTTCCTTCTGTTGCCAGTAGAGGACCCCAAACCTCCTTTTGAGAGCAATTATTTGGTTGCCAGGAATCGAACTTCTGACCTTTGGAAGGGCAGGCAAAGCTCTTAACCACTGAGCTATCTCCCCAGCTCTTCTTTCTGTATCCAAAAGAGGGCACAAGACCTCATTGCAGATGGTTGTGAGCCATTATGTGGTTGCCTGGAATTCAGTTCAGGAGGTTGGAAGAGCAGGCAATTTTCTTAACCACTGAGCCATCTCTCCAACCCGTTTTTCAACTTCTTGAACTAAACCAGGTTTACTCAATGTGGTGTGTGGATCATATCTGCATTCCACTAACATGTGGAGTACAGGGGTCTCCATGGACATATTGGCCGTTCGCGTACCTCATAGATGAAGTCTAGATAAATTGTTTGTCTGGCTTTAAATTGGTAAACCTTTTGCTGGTGTTTGTCGTCCTTTGGATGTCTTCGATGTGAGTTCTTCTTAAGGAACATGAACATGCCTGTATTTTCTTCTTCTAACCATCTTTCCTCATTCTGCCTGGTGGTGTCCCTGAAGCATGCAGGCTCATGCTGATAGAGCTGTGAGTCTTTATTATCCTAACAAAATGTGTTGCCTGATTCTAAGAGAACAACGTGGGCCCTGGCTGTATGTGTCCACTTGGCCTCATCAACCTCAGCAGGCAATGCTCTTAACCACGGAGACATCTCTCCTGCCTCTTCCTTCTGTTGCCAGTAGAGGGCACCAAACCTCATTTTGAGAGCAATTATGTGATTTCCAGGAATCGAACTTCTGAACTTTGGAAGAGCAGGCAATGCTCTTAACCACTGAGCCATCTCTCCGGCCTCTCCCCTCTGTTGCCAGTAGAGGGCACCAAACCTCATTTTGAAAGCAACTATGTGATTCCCAGGAATCGAACTTCTGAACTTTGGAAGAGCAGGCAATGCTCTTAACCACTGAGCCATCTCTCCTGCCTCTCCCCTCTGTTGCCAGTAGAGGGCACCAAACCTCATTTTGAGAGCAACTATGTGATTCCCAGGAATCGAACTTCTGACCTTTGGAAGAGCAGGCAATGCTCTTAACCACTGAGCCATCTCTCCAACCCGTTTTTCAACTTCTTTTACTAAACCAGGTTTACTCAATGTGGTGTGTGGATCACATCTCCATTTCCCTAACATGTGGAGTACAGGGGTCTCCGTGGACCTATTGGCCTTTCGTGTACCTCATAGAGGAGGTCTAGATAAATTGTTTCTCTGGCTTAAAATTGGTACACCTTTTGCTGGTGTTTGTCGTCCTTTGGATGTCTTGGATGTGAGTTCTTCTTCAGGAACATGAACATGCCTGTATTTTCTTCTTCTAGTCATCTTGCCTTACTCTCCTTGGTGTTGTCTCTGAAGCACGCTGGCTCGTGGTGATAGAGCTGTGAGCCTTTAACATCCTAACAAAAGCTTTTGCCTCATTCAGTCACAACAACGCGGGCCCTGGCCCTTGGCCCTGACTCTATGTCTGTATGTGGTCTCATCAAACTCAGCAGGCAATGCTCTTTACCACAGAGCCATCTCTCTTGCCTCTTCCTTGTGGTGCCACTAGAGGGCGCCAAACCTCCTTTTGAGAGCAATTATTTGGTAGCCAGGAATAGAACTTCTGACCTTCGGAAGGGCAGCCAATGTTCTTAACCACTGACCTATCTCTCCAGCTTTTCTTACTGTAGCCAAAAGAGGGCACAAGACCTCATTGCAGATGGTTGTGAATCATTATGTGGTTGCCTGCAATTGATTTCAGGAGGTTCTAAGAGCAGGAAATGCTCTTAAGCACTGAACCATCTCTCATGCCTCTTCTTTTTTGCCAGTAAAGGGCACCAAATCTACCTTTTGAGAGCAATTATGGGATTGCCAGGAATGGAACTTCTGACCTTTGGAAGGGCAGCCAAAGCTCTTATCCACTGAGCTAACACCCCAGCTCTTATTTTTGTATCCAAAAGAGGGCACAAGACCTCATGGCAGATGGTTGTGACCCATTATGTGGTCGACTGGAATTGAATTCAGGAGGTTGGAAGAGGAGGCAATGATCTTAACCACGGAGCCATCTCTCCTGCCTCTTCCTTATGTTGCCAGTAGAGGGCACCAAACCTCCTTTTGAGAGCAATTATATGATTTCCAGGAATCGAACTTCTGACCTTTGGAAGAGCAGGCAATGCTCTTAACCACTGAGCCATCTCTCCAACTCGTTTTTCAACAGCTTTTACTAAACCAGCTTTAGTCAATGTGGTGTGTGGATCACATCTCCATTTCCCTGACATCTGGAGTACAGGGGTCTGCATGGACCTATTGGCCATTCATGTACCTCATAGAGGAGGTCTAGATAAATTGTTTCTCTGGCTTTAAATAGGTTAACATTTTGCTGGTGTTTGTAGTCCTTTGATTATCTTGGATATGAGTTCTTCTTCTTCAGGCACATGAACATGCCAATATTTTCTTCTTCTAGCCATCTTGCCTTACTCTCCTTGGTGTTGTCTCTGAAGCACGCTGGCTCATGGTGATAGAGCTGTGAGTCTTTAACATCCTAACAAGAGCTTTTGCCTCATTCAGTCACAACAACGTGGGCCCTGGCCCTGTGCCCCGACTCTATGTCTGTTCTTGGCCTCATCAAACTCAGCAGGCAAAGCTCTTTACCACAGAGCCATCTTTCCTGCCTCTTCCTTGTGGTGCCACTAGAGGGCGCCAAACCTCCTTTTGAGAGCAATTACGTGGTTCCCAGGAATCGAACTTCTGACCTTTGGAAGGGCAACCAATGCTCTTAACCACTGAGCTGTCTCTCCAGCTCTTCTTACTGTAGCCAAAAGAGGGCACAAGACCTCATGGCAGATGGTTGTGACCCATTATGTGGTCGCCTGGAATTGAATTCAGGAGGTTGGAAGAGCAGGCAATTCTCTTAACCATTGAGCCATCTCTCTTGCACCTTCCTTCTGTTGCCAGTAGAGGGCACCAAACCTCCTTTTGAGAGCAATTATGTGGTTGCCAGGAATCGAACTTCTGACCTTTGGAAGGGCAGGCAAAGCTCTTAACCACTGAGCTATCTCCCCAGCTCTTCTTTCTGTATCCAAAAGAGGGCACAAGACCTCATTGCAGATGGTTGTGAGCCATTATGTGGTTGCCTGGAATTCAGTTCAGGAGGTTGGAAGAGCAGCCAATTCTCTTAACCATTGAGCCATCTCTCTTGCATCTTCCTTATGTTGCCAGTAGAGGGCACCAAACCTCCTTTTGAGAGCAATTATGTGATTTCCAGGAATCGAACTTCTGACCTTTGGAAGAGCAGGCAATGCTCTTAACCACTGAGCCATCTCTCCAACCCGTTTTTCAACTTCTTTTACTAAACCAGGTTTACTCAATGTGGTGTGTGGATCACATCTCCATTTCCCTGAGGTGTGGAGTACAGGGGTCTGCACGGACCTATTGGCCATTCATGTACCTTATAGAGGAGGTCTAGATAAATTGTTTCTCTGGCTTTAAATAGGTTAACATTTTGCTGGTGTTTGTAGTCCTTTGATTGTCTTGGATATGAGTTCTTCTTCTTCAGGCACATGAACATGCCAATATTTTCTTCTTCTAGCCATCTTGCCTTACTCTCCTTGGTGTTGTCTCTGAAGCACGCTGGCTCATGGTGATAGAGCTGTGAGTCTTTAACATCCTAACAAGAGCTTTTGCCTCATTCAGTCACAACAACGTGGGCCCTGGCCCTGTGCCCCGACTCTATGTCTGTTCTTGGCCTCATCAAACTCAGCAGGCAAAGCTCTTTACCACAGAGCCATCTTTCCTGCCTCTTCCTTGTGGTGCCACTAGAGGGCGCCAAACCTCCTTTTGAGAGCAATTACGTGGTTCCCAGGAATCGAACTTCTGACCTTTGGAAGGGCAACCAATGCTCTTAACCACTGAGCTGTCTCTCCAGCTCTTCTTACTGTAGCCAAAAGAGGGCACAAGACCTCATGGCAGATGGTTGTGACCCATTATGTGGTCGCCTGGAATTGAATTCAGGAGGTTGGAAGAGCAGGCAATTCTCTTAACCATTGAGCCATCTCTCTTGCACCTTCCTTCTGTTGCCAGTAGAGGGCACCAAACCTCCTTTTGAGAGCAATTATGTGGTTGCCAGGAATCGAACTTCTGACCTTTGGAAGGGCAGGCAAAGCTCTTAACCACTGAGCTATCTCCCCAGCTCTTCTTTCTGTATCCAAAAGAGGGCACAAGACCTCATTGCAGATGGTTGTGAGCCATTATGTGGTTGCCTGGAATTCAGTTCAGGAGGTTGGAAGAGCAGGCAATGTTCTTAACCACTGAGCCATCTCTCCAACCCGTTTTTCAACTTCTTGAACTAAACCAGGTTTACTCAATGTGGTGTGTGGATCATATCTGCATTCCACTAACATGTGGAGTACAGGGGTCTCCATGGACATATTGGCCGTTCGCGTACCTCATAGATGAAGTCTAGATAAATTGTTTGTCTGGATTTAAATTGGTAAACCTTTTGCTGGTGTTTGTCGTCCTTTGGATGTCTTGGATGTGAGTTCTTCTTAAGGAACATGAACATGCCTGTATTTTCTTCTTCTAACCATCTTTCCTCATTCTGCTTGGTGGTGTCCCTGAAGCATGCAGGCTCATGCTGATAGAGCTGTGAGTCTTTATTATCCTAACAAAATGTGTTGCCTGATTCTGAGACAACAACGTGGGCCCTGGCTGTATGTGTCCACTTGGCCTCATCAACCTCAGCAGGCAATGCTCTTAACCACTGAGCCATCTCTCCTGCCTCTTCCTTCTGTTGCCAGTAGAGGGCACCAAACCTCATTTTGAGAGCAATTATGTGATTTCCAGGAATCGAACTTCTGAACTTTGGAAGAGCAGGCAATGCTCTTAACCACTGAGCCATCTCTCCTGCCTCTCCCCTCTCTTGCCAGTAGAGGGCACCAAACCTCATTTTGAGAGCAACTATGTGATTCCCAGGAATCGAACTTCTGACCTTTGGAAGAGCAGGCAATGCTCTTAACCACTGAGCCATCTCGCCAACCCGTTTTTCAACTTCTTTTACTAAACCAGGTTTACTCAATGTGGTGTGTGGATCACATCTCCATTTCCCTAACATGTGGAGTACAGGGGTCTCCGTGGACTTATTGGCCGTTCGTGTACCTCATAGAGGAGGTCTAGATAAATTGTTTCTCTGGCTTAAAATTGGTACACCTTTTGCTGGTGTTTGTCGTCCTTTGGATGTCTTGGATGTGAGTTCTTCTTCAGGAACATGAACATGCCTGTATTTTCTTCTTCTAGTCATCTTGCCTTACTCTCCTTGGTGTTGTCTCTGAAGCACGCTGGCTCGTGGTGATAGAGCTGTGAGCCTTTAACATCCTAACAAAAGCTTTTGCCTCATTCAGTCACAACAACGCGGGCCCTGGCCCTTGGCCCTGACTCTATGTCTGTATGTGGTCTCATCAAACTCAGCAGGCAATGCTCTTTACCACAGAGCCATCTCTCTTGCCTCTTCCTTGTGGTGCCACTAGAGGGCGCCAAACCTCCTTTTGAGAGCAATTATTTGGTAGCCAGGAATCGAACTTCTGACCTTCGGAAGGGCAGCCAATGTTCTTAACCACTGACCTATCTCTCCAGCTTTTCTTACTGTAGACAAAAGAGGGCACAAGACCTCATGGCAGATGGTTGTGAATCATTATGTGGTTGCCTGCAATTGATTTCAGGAGGTTCTAAGAGCAGGCAATCCTCTTAAGCACTGAACCATCTCTCATGCATCTTCTTTTTTGGCAGTAAAGGGCACCAAATCTACCTTTTGAGAGCAATTATGGGATTGCCAGGAATGGAACTTCTGACCTTTGGAAGGGCAGCCAAAGCTCTTATCCACTGAGCTAACACCCAAGCTCTTATTTTTGTATCCAAAAGAGGGCACAAGACCTCATTGCAGATGGTTGTGAGCCATTATGTGGTCGCCTGGAATTGAATTCAGGAGGTTGGAAGAGCAGGCAATTCTCTTAACCATTGAGCCATCTCTCTTGCATCTTCCTTCTGTTGCCAGTAGAGGGCACCAAACCTCCTTTTGAGAGCAATTATGTGGTTGCCAGGAATCGAACTTCTGACCTTTGGAAGGGCAGGCAAAGCTCTTAACCACTGAGCTATCTCCCCAGCTCTTCTTTCTGTATCCAAAAGAGGGCACAAGACCTCATTGCAGATGGTTGTGAGCCATTATGTGGTTGCCTGGAATTCAGTTCAGGAGGTTGGAAGAGCAGGCAATGTTTTTAACCACTGAGCCATCTCTCCAACCCGTTTTTCAACTTCTTGAACTAAACCAGGTTTACTCAATGTGATGTGTGGATCATATCTGCATTCCACTAACATGTGGAGTACAGGGGACTCCATGGACATATTGGCCGTTCGCGTACCTCATAGATGAAGTCTAGATAAATTGTTTGTCTGGCTTTAAATTGGTAAACCTTTTGCTGGTGTTTGTCGTCCTTTGGATGTCTTGGATGTGAGTTCTTCTTAAGGAACATGAACATGCCTGTATTTTCTTCTTCTAACCATCTTTCCTCATTCTGCTTGGTGGTGTCCCTGAAGCATGCAGGCTCATGCTGATAGAGCTGTGAGTCTTTATTATCCTAACAAAATGTGTTGCCTGATTCTGAGACAACAACGTGGGCCCTGGCTGTATGTGTCCACTTGGACTCATCAACCTCAGCAGGCAATGCTCTTAACCACTGAGCCATCTCTCCTGCCTCTTCCTTCTGTTGCCAGTAGAGGGCACCAAACCTCATTTTGAGAGCAATTATGTGATTTCCAGGAATCGAACTTCTGAACTTTGGAAGAGCAGGCAATGCTCTTAACCACTGAGCCATCTCTCCAACCCGCTTTTCAACTTCTTGAACTAAACCAGGTTTACTCAATGTGGTGTGTGGATCATATCTGCATTCCACTAACATGTGGAGTACAGGGGTCTCCATGGACATATTGGCCGTTCGCGTACCTCATAGATGAAGTCTAGATAAATTGTTTGTCTGGCTTTAAATTGGTAAACCTTTTGCTGGTGTTTGTCGTCCTTTGGATGTCTTGGATGTGAGTTCTTCTTAAGGAACATGAACATGCCTGTATTTTCTTCTTCTAACCATCTTTCCTCATTCTGCTTGGTGGTGTCCCTGAAGCATGCAGGCTCATGCTGATAGAGCTGTGAGTCTTTATTATCCTAACAAAATGTGTTGCCTGATTCTGAGACAACAACGTGGGCCCTGGCTGTATGTGTCCACTTGGCCTCATCAACCTCAGCAGGCAATGCTCTTAACCACTGAGCCATCTCTCCTGCCTCTTCCTTCTGTTGCCAGTAGAGGGCACCAAACCTCCTTTTGAGAGCAATTATGTGATTTCCAGGAATCGAACTTCTGACCTTTGGAAGAGCAGGCAATGCTCTTAACCACTGAGCCATCTCTCCTGCCTCTCCCCTCTATTGCGAGTAGAGGGCACCAAACCTCATTTTGAGAGCAACTATGTGATTCCCAGGAATCGAACTTCTGACCTTTGGAAGAGCAGGCAATGCTCTTAACCACTGAGCCATCTCTCCAACCCGTTTTTCAACTTCTTTTACTAAACCAGGTTTACTCAATGCGGTGTGTGGATCACATCTCCATTTCCCTAACATGTGGAGTACAGGGGTCTCCGTGGACCTATTGGCCGTTCGTGTACCTCATAGAGGAGGTCTAGATAAATTGTTTCTCTGGCTTAAAATTGGTACACCTTTTGCTGGTGTTTGTCGTCCTTTGGATGTCTTGGATGTGAGTTCTTCTTCAGGAACATGAACATGTCTGTATTTTCTTCTTCTAGTCATCTTGCCTTACTCTCCTTGGTGTTGTCTCTGAAGCACGCTGGCTCGTGGTGATAGAGCTGTGAGCCTTTAACATCCTAACAAAAGCTTTTGCCTCATTCAGTCACAACAACGCGGGCCCTGGCCCTTGGCCCTGACTCTATGTCTGTATGTGGTCTCATCAAACTCAGCAGGCAATGCTCTTTACCACAGAGCCATCTCTCTTGACTCTTCCTTGTGGTGCCACTAGAGGGCGCCAAACCTCCTTTTGAGAGCAATTATTTGGTAGCCAGGAATCGAACTTCTGACCTTCGGAAGGGCAGCCAATGTTCTTAACCACTGACCTATCTCTCCAGCTTTTCTTACTGTAGCCAAAAGAGGGCACATGACCTCATGGCAGATGGTTGTGAATCATTATGTGGTTGCCTGCAATTGATTTCAGGAGGTTCTAAGAGCAGGCAATGCTCTTAAGCACTGAACCATCTCTCATACCTCTTCTTTTTTGCCAGTAAAGGGCACCAAATCTACCTTTTGAGAGCAATTATGGGATTGCCAGGAATGGAACTTCTGACCTTTGGAAGGGCAGCCAAAGCTCTTATCCACTGAGCTAACACCCCAGCTCTTATTTTTGTATCCAAAAGAGGGCACAAGACCTCATGGCAGATGGTTGTGAGCCATTATGTGGTTGCCTGGAATTGAATTCAGGAGGTTGGAAGAGGAGGCAATGATCTTAACCACGGAGCCATCTCTCATGCCTCTTCCTTATGTTGCCAGTAGAGGGCACCAAACCTCCTTTTGAGAGCAATTATGTGATTTCCAGGAATCGAACTTCTGGCCTTTGGAAGAGCAGGCAAAGCTCTTAACCACTGAGCCATCTCTCCAACCCGTTTTTCAACTTCTTTTACTAAACCAGCTTTAGTCAATATGGTGTGTGGATCACATCTCCATTTCCCTGACGTGTGGAGTACAGGGGTCTGCATGGACCTATTGGCCATTCATGTACCTCATAGAGGAGGTCTAGATAAATTGTTTCTCTGGCTTTAAATAGGTTAACATTTTGCTGGTGTTTGTAGTCCTTTGATTGTCTTGGATATGAGTTCTTCTTCTTCAGGCACATGAACATGCCAATATTTTCTTCTTCTAGCCATCTTGCCTTACTCTCCTTGGTGTTGTCTCTGAAGCACGCTGGCTCATGGTGATAGAGCTGTGAGTCTTTAACATCCTAACAAGAGCTTTTGCCTCATTCAGTCACAACAACGTGGGCCCTGGCCCTGTGCCCCGACTCTATGTCTGTTCTTGGCCTCATCAAACTCAGCAGGCAAAGCTCTTTACCACAGAGCCATCTTTCCTGCCTCTTCCTTGTGGTGCCACTAGAGGGCGCCAAACCTCCTTTTGAGAGCAATTACGTGGTTCCCAGGAATCGAACTTCTGACCTTTGGAAGGGCAACCAATGCTCTTAACCACTGAGCTGTCTCTCCAGCTCTTCTTACTGTAGCCAAAAGAGGGCACAAGACCTCATGGCAGATGGTTGTGACCCATTATGTGGTCGCCTGGAATTGAATTCAGGAGGTTGGAAGAGCAGGCAATTCTCTTAACCATTGAGCCATCTCTCTTGCATCTTCCTTCTGTTGCCAGTAGAGGGCACCAAACCTCCTTTTGAGAGCAATTATGTGGTTGCCAGGAATCGAACTTCTGACCTTTGGAAGGGCAGGCAAAGCTCTTAACCACTGAGCTATCTCCCCAGCTCTTCTTTCTGTATCCAAAAGAGGGCACAAGACCTCATTGCAGATGGTTGTGAGCCATTATGTGGTTGCCTGGAATTCAGTTCAGGAGGTTGGAAGAGCAGGCAATGTTCTTAACCACTGAGCCATCTCTCCAACCCGTTTTTCAACTTCTTGAACTAAACCAGGTTTACTCAATGTGGTGTGTGGATCATATCTGCATTCCACTAACATGTGGAGTACAGGGGTCTCCATGGACATATTGGCCGTTCGCGTACCTCATAGATGAAGTCTAGATAAATTGTTTGTCTGGCTTTAAATTGGTAAACCTTTTGCTGGTGTTTGTCGTCCTTTGGATGTCTTGGATGTGAGTTCTTCTTAAGGAACATGAACATGCCTGTATTTTCTTCTTCTAACCATCTTTCCTCATTCTGCTTGGTGGTGTCCCTGAAGCATGCAGGCTCATGCTGATAGAGCTGTGAGTCTTTATTATCCTAACAAAATGTGTTGCCTGATTCTGAGACAACAACGTGGGCCCTGGCTGTATGTGTCCACTTGGCCTCATCAACCTCAGCAGGCAATGCTCTTAACCACTGAGCCATCTCTCCTGCCTCTTCCTTCTGTTGCCAGTAGAGGGCACCAAACCTCATTTTGAGAGCAATTATGTGATTTCCAGGAATCGAACTTCTGAACTTTGGAAGAGCAGGCAATGCTCTTAACCACTGAGCCATCTCTCCTGCCTCTCTCCTCTGTTGCCAGTAGAGGGCACCAAACCTCATTTTGAGAGCAACTATGTGATTCCCAGGAATCGAACTTCTGACCTTTGGAAGAGCAGGCAATGCTCTTAACCACTGAGCCATCTCTCCGCCCCGTTTTTCAACTTCTTTTACTAAACCAGGTTTACTCAATGTGGTGTGTGGATCACATCTCCATTTCCCTAACATGTGGAGTACAGGGGTCTCCGTGGACCTATTGGCCGTTCGTGTACCTCATAGAGGAGGTCTAGATAAATTGTTTCTCTGGCTTAAAATTGGTACACCTTTTGCTGGTGTTTGTCGTCCTTTGGATGTCTTGGATGTGAGTTCTTCTTCAGGAACATGAACATGCCTGTATTTTCTTCTTCTAGTCATCTTGCCTTACTCTCCTTGGTGTTGTCTCTGAAGCACGCTGGCTCGTGGTGATAGAGCTGTGAGCCTTTAACATCCTAACAAAAGCTTTTGCCTCATTCAGTCACAACAACGCGGGCCCTGGCCCTTGGCCCTGACTCTATGTCTGTATGTGGTCTCATCAAACTCAGCAGGCAATGCTCTTTACCACAGAGCCATCTCTCTTGCCTCTTCCTTGTGGCGCCACTAGAGGGCGCCAAACCTCCTTTTGAGAGCAATTATTTGGTAGCCAGGAATCGAACTTCTGACCTTCGGAAGGGCAGCCAATGTTCTTAACCACTGACCTATCTCTCCAGCTTTTCTTACTGTAGCCAAAAGAGGGCACAAGACCTCATGGCAGATGGTTGTGAATCATTATGTGGTTGCCTGCAATTGATTTCAGGAGGTTCTAAGTGCAGGCAATGCTCTTAAGCACTGAACCATCTCTCATGCCTCTTCTTTTTTGCCAGTAAAGGGCACCAAATCTACCTTTTGAGAGCAATTATGGGATTGGCAGGAATGGAACTTCTGACCTTTGGAAGGGCAGCCAAAGCTCTTATCCACTGAGCTAACACCCCAGCTCTTATTTTTGTATCCAAAAGAGGGCACAAGACCTCATTGCAGATGGTTGTGAGCCATTATGTGGTTGCCTGGAATTGAATTCAGGAGGTTGGAAGAGGAGGCAATGATCTTAACCACGGAGCCATCTCTCATGCCTCTTCCTTATGTTGCCAGTAGAGGGCACCAAACCTCCTTTTGAGAGCAATTATGTGATTTCCAGGAATCGAACTTCTGACCTTTGGAAGAGCAGGCAATGCTCTTAACCACTGAGCCATCTCTACAACCGTTTTTCAACTTCTTTTACTAAACCAGGTTTACTCAATGTGGTGTGTGGATCACATCTCCATTTCCCTGACGTGTGGAGTACAGGGGTCTGCATGGACCTATTGGCCATTCATGTACCTCATAGAGGAGGTCTAGATAAATTGTTTCTCTGGCTTTAAATAGGTTAACATTTTGCTGGTGTTTGTAGTCCTTTGATTGTCTTGGATATGAGTTCTTCTTCTTCAGGCACATGAACATGCCAATATTTTCTTCTTCTAGCCATCTTGCCTTACTCTCCTTGGTGTTGTCTCTGAAGCACGCTGGCTCATGGTGATAGAGCTGTGAGTCTTTAACATCCTAACAAGAGCTTTTGCCTCATTCAGTCACAACAACGTGGGCCCTGGCCCTGTGCCCCGACTCTATGTCTGTTCTTGGCCTCATCAAACTCAGCAGGCAAAGCTCTTTACCACAGAGCCATCTTTCCTGCCTCTTCCTTGTGGTGCCACTAGAGGGCGCCAAACCTCCTTTTGAGAGCAATTACGTGGTTCCCAGGAATCGAACTTCTGACCTTTGGAAGGGCAACCAATGCTCTTAACCACTGAGCTGTCTCTCCAGCTCTTCTTACTGTAGCCAAAAGAGGGCACAAGACCTCATGGCAGATGGTTGTGACCCATTATGTGGTCGCCTGGAATTGAATTCAAGAGGTTGGAAGAGCAGGCAATTCTCTTAACCATTGAGCCATCTCTCTTGCATCTTCCTTCTGTTGCCAGTAGAGGGCACCAAACCTCCTTTTGAGAGCAATTATGTGGTTGCCAGGAATCGAACTTCTGACCTTTGGAAGGGCAGGCAAAGCTCTTAACCACTGAGCTATCTCCCCAGCTCTTCTTTCTGTATCCAAAAGAGGGCACAAGACCTCATTGCAGATGGTTGTGAGCCATTATGTGGTTGCCTGGAATTCAGTTCAGGAGGTTGGAAGAGCAGGCAATGTTCTTAACCACTGAGCCATCTCTCCAACCCGTTTTTCAACTTCTTGAACTAAACCAGGTTTACTCAATGTGGTGTGTGGATCATATCTGCATTCCACTAACATGTGGAGTACAGGGGTCTCCATGGACATATTGGCCGTTCGCGTACCTCATAGATGAAGTCTAGATAAATTGTTTGTCTGGCTTTAAATTGGTAAACCTTTTGCTGGTGTTTGTCGTCCTTTGGATGTCTTGGATGTGAGTTCTTCTTAAGGAACATGAACATGCCTGTATTTTCTTCTTCTAACCATCTTTCCTCATTCTGCTTGGTGGTGTCCCTGAAGCATGCAGGCTCATGCTGATAGAGCTGTGAGTCTTTATTATCCTAACAAAATGTGTTGCCTGATTCTGAGACAACAACGTGGGCCATGGCTGTATGTGTCCACTTGGCCTCATCAACCTCAGCAGGCAATGCTCTTAACCACTGAGCCATCTCTCCTGCCTCTTCCTTCTGTTGCCAGTAGAGGGCACCAAACCTCATTTTGAGAGCAATTATGTGATTTCCAGGAATCGAACTTCTGAACTTTGGAAGAGCAGGCAATGCTCTTAACCATTGAGCCAACTCTCCTGCCTCTCCCCTCTGTTTCCAGTAGAGGGCACCAAACCTCATTTTGAGAGCAACTATGTGATTCCCAGGAATCGAACTTCTGACCTTTGGAAGAGCAGGCAATGCTCTTAACCACTGAGCCATCTCTCCGCCCCGTTTTTCAACTTCTTTTACTAAACCAGGTTTACTCAATGTGGTGTGTGGATCACATCTCCATTTCCCTGACGTGTGGAGTACAGGGGTCTGCATGGACCTATTGGCCATTCATGTACCTCATAGAGGAGGTCTAGATAAATTGTTTCTCTGGCTTTAAATAGGTTAACATTTTGCTGGTGTTTGTAGTCCTTTGATTGTCTTGGATATGAGTTCTTCTTCTTCAGGCACATGAACATGCCAATATTTTCTTCTTCTAGCCATCTTGCCTTACTCTCCTTGGTGTTGTCTCTGAAGCACGCTGGCTCATGGTGATAGAGCTGTGAGTCTTTAACATCCTAACAAGAGCTTTTGCCTCATTCAGTCACAACAACGTGGGCCCTGGCCCTGTGCCCCGACTCTATGTCTGTTCTTGGCCTCATCAAACTCAGCAGGCAAAGCTCTTTACCACAGAGCCATCTTTCCTGCCTCTTCCTTGTGGTGCCACTAGAGGGCGCCAAACCTCATTTTGAGAGCAATTACGTGGTTCCCAGGAATCGAACTTCTGACCTTTGGAAGGGCAACCAATGCTCTTAACCACTGAGCTGTCTCTCCAGCTCTTCTTACTGTAGCCAAAAGAGGGCACAAGACCTCATGGCAGATGGTTGTGACCCATTATGTGGTCGCCTGGAATTGAATTCAGGAGGTTGGAAGAGCAGGCAATTCTCTTAACCATTGAGCCATCTCTCTTGCATCTTCCTTCTGTTGCCAGTAGAGGGCACCAAACCTTCTTTTGAGAGCAATTATGTGGTTGCCAGGAATCGAACTTCTGACCTTTGGAAGGGCAGGCAAAGCTCTTAACCACTGAGCTATCTCCCCAGCTCTTCTTTCTGTATCCAAAAGAGGGCACAAGACCTCATTGCAGATGGTTGTGAGCCATTATGTGGTTGCCTGGAATTCAGTTCAGGAGGTTGGAAGAGCAGGCAATGTTCTTAACCACTGAGCCATCTCTCCAACCCGTTTTTCAACTTCTTGAACTAAACCAGGTTTACTCAATGTGGTGTGTGGATCATATCTGCATTCCACTAACATGTGGAGTACAGGGGTCTCCATGGACATATTGGCCGTTCGCGTACCTCATAGATGAAGTCTAGATAAATTGTTTGTCTGGCTTTAAATTGGTAAACCTTTTGCTGGTGTTTGTCGTCCTTTGGATGTCTTGGATGTGAGTTCTTCTTAAGGAACATGAACATGCCTGTATTTTCTTCTTCTAACCATCTTTCCTCATTCTGCTTGGTGGTGTCCCTGAAGCATGCAGGCTCATGCTGATAGAGCTGTGAGTCTTTATTATCCTAACAAAATGTGTTGCCTGATTCTGAGACAACAACGTGGGCCCTGGCTGTATGTGTCCACTTGGCCTCATCAACCTCAGCAGGCAATGCTCTTAACCACTGAGCCATCTCTCCTGCCTCTTCCTTCTGTTGCCAGTAGAGGGCACCAAACCTCATTTTGAGAGCAATTATGTGATTTCCAGGAATCGAACTTCTGAACTTTGGAAGAGCAGGCAATGCTCTTAACCACTGAGCCAACTCTCCTGCCTCTCCCCTCTGTTTCCAGTAGAGGGCACCAAACCTCATTTTGAGAGCAACTATGTGATTCCCAGGAATCGAACTTCTGACCTTTGGAAGAGCAGGCAATGCTCTTAACCACTGAGCCATCTCTCCGCCCCGTTTTTCAACTTCTTTTACTAAACCAGGTTTACTCAATGTGGTGTGTGGATCACATCTCCATTTCCCTAACATGTGGAGTACAGGGGTCTCCGTGGACCTATTGGCCGTTCGTGTACCTCATAGAGGAGGTCTAGATAAATTGTTTCTCTGGCTTAAAATTGGTACACCTTTTGCTGGTGTTTGTCGTCCTTTGGATGTCTTGGTTGTGAGTTCTTCTTCAGGAACATGAGCATGCCTGTATTTTCTTCTTCTAGTCATCTTGCCTTCCTTTCCTTGGTGTTGTCTCTGAAGCACGCTGGCTCGTGGTGATAGAGCTGTGAGCCTTTAACATCCTAACAAAAGCTTTTGCCTCATTCAGTCACAACAACGCGGGCCCTGGCCCTTGGCCCTGACTCTATGTCTGTATGTGGTCTCATCAAACTCAGCAGGCAATGCTCTTTACCACAGAGCCATCTCTCTTGCCTCTTCCTTGTGGTGCCACTAGAGGGCGCCAAACCTCCTTTTGAGAGCAATTATTTGGTAGCCAGGAATCGAACTTCTGACCTTCGGAAGGGCAGCCAATGTTCTTAACCACTGACCTATCTCTCCAGCTTTTCTTACTGTAGCCAAAAGAGGGCACAAGACCTCATGGCAGATGGTTGTGAATCATTATGTGGTTGCCTGCAATTGATTTCAGGAAGTTCTAAGAGCAGGAAATGCTCTTAAGCACTTAACCATCTCTCATGCCTCTTCTTTTTTGCCAGTAAAGGGCACCAAGTCTACCTTTTGAGAGCAATTATGGGATTGCCAGGAATGGAACTTCTGACCTTTGGAAGGGCAGCCAAAGCTCTTATCGACTGAGCTAACACCCCAGCTCTTATTTTTGTATCCAAAAGAGGGCACAAGACCTCATGGCAGATGGTTGTGACCCATTATGTGGTCGCCTGGAATTGAATTCAGGAGGTTGGAAGAGCAGGCAATTCTCTTAAGCACTGAGCCATCTCTCCTGCCTCTTCCTTCTGTTGCCAGTTAGAGGACCCCAAACCTCCTTTTGAGAGCAATTATGTGGTTGCCAGGAATCGAACTTCTGACCTTTGGAAGGGCAGGCAAAGCTCTTAACCACTGAGCTATCTCCCCAGCTCTTCTTTCTGTATCCAAAAGAGGGCACAAGACCTCATTGCAGATGGTTGTGAGCCATTATGTGGTTGCCTGGAATTCAGTTCAGGAGGTTGGAAGAGCAGGCAATTTTCTTAACCACTGAGCCATCTCTCCAACCCGTTTTTCAACTTCTTGAACTAAACCAGGTTTACTCAATGTGGTGTGTGGATCATATATGCATTCCACTAACATGTGGAGTACAGGGGTCTCCATGGACATATTGGCCGTTCGAGTACCTCATAGATGAAGTCTAGATAAATTGTTTGTCTGGCTTTAAATTGGTAAACCTTTTGCTGGTGTTTGTCGTCCTTTGGATATCTTGGATGTGAGTTCTTCTTAAGGAACATGAACATGCCTGTATTTTCTTCTTCTAACCATCTTTCCTCATTCTGCCTGGTGGTGTCCCTGAAGCATGCAGGCTCATGCTGATAGAGCTGTGAGTCTTTATTATCCTAACAAAATGTGTTGCCTGATTCTAAGAGAACAACGTGGGCCCTGGCTGTATGTGTCCACTTGGCCTCATCAACCTCAGCAGGCAATGCTCTTAACCACTGAGCCATCTCTCCTGCCTCTTCCTTCTGTTGCCAGTAGAGGGCACCAAACCTCATTTTGAGAGCAATTATGTGATTTCCAGGAATCGAACTTCTGAACTTTGGAATAGGAGGCAATGCTCTTAACCACTGAGCCATCTCTCCGGCCTCTCCCCTCTGTTGCCAGTAGAGGGCACCAAACCTCATTTTGAGAGCAACTATGTGATTCCCAGGAATCGAACTTCTGAACTTTGGAAGAGCAGGCAATGCTCTTAACCACTGAGCCATCTCTCCTGCCTCTCCCCTCTGTTGCCAGTAGAGGGCACCAAACCTCATTTTGAGAGCAACTATGTGATTCCCAGGAATCGAACTTCTGACCTTTGGAAGAGCAGGCAATGCTGTTAACCACTGAGCCATCTCTCCAACCCGTTTTTCAACTTCTTTTACTAAACCAGGTTTACTCAATGTGGTGTGAGGATCACATCTCCATTTCCCTAACATGTGGAGTACAGGGGTCTCCGTGGACCTATTGGCCTTTCGTGTACCTCATAGATGAGGTCTAGATAAATTGTTTCTCTGGCTTAAAATTGGTACACCTTTTGCTGGTGTTTGTCGTCCTTTGGATGTCTTGGATGTGAGTTCTTCTTCAGGAACATGAACATCCCTGTATTTTCTTCTTCTAGTCATCTTGCCTTACTCTCCTTGGTGTTGTCTCTGAAGCACGCTGGCTCGTGGTGATAGAGCTGTGAGCCTTTAACATCCTAACAAAAGCTTTTGCCTCATTCAGTCACAACAACGCGGGCCCTGGCCCTTGGCCCTGACTCTATGTCTGTATGTGGTCTCATCAAACTCAGCAGGCAATGCTCTTTACCACAGAGCCATCTCTCTTGCCTCTTCCTTGTGGTGCCACTAGGGGGCGCCAAACCTCCTTTTGAGAGCAATTATTTGGTAGCCAGGAATCGAACTTCTGACCTTCGGAAGGGCAGCCAATGTTCTTAACCACTGACCTATCTCTCCAGCTTTTCTTACTGTAGCCAAAAGAGGGCACAAGACCTCATGGCAGATGGTTGTGAATCATTATGTGGTTGCCTGCAATTGATTTCAGGAGGTTCTAAGAGCAGGAAATGCTCTTAAGCACTGAACCATCTCTCATGCCTCTTCTTTTTTGCCAGTAAAGGGCACCAAATCTACCTTTTGAGAGCAATTATGGGATTGCCAGGAATGGAACTTCTGACCTTTGGAAGGGCAGCCAAAGCTCTTATCCACTGAGCTAACACCCCAGCTCTTATTTTTGTATCCAAAAGAGGGCACAAGACCTCATGGCAGATGGTTGTGACCCATTATGTGGTCGACTGGAATTGAATTCAGGAGGTTGGAAGAGCAGGCAATTCTCTTAACCATTGAGCCATCTCTCTTGCATCTTCCTTCTGTTGCCAGTGGAGGGCACCAAACCTCCTTTTGAGAGCAATTATGTGGTTGCCAGGAATCGAACTTCTGACCTTTGGAAGGGCAGGCAAAGCTCTTAACCACTGAGCTATCTCCCCAGCTCTTCTTTCTGTATCCAAAAGAGGGCACAAGACCTCATTGCAGATGGTTGTGAGCCATTATGTGGTTGCCTGGAATTCAGTTCAGGAGGTTGGAAGAGCAGGCAATGTTCTTAACCACTGAGCCATCTCTCCAACCCGTTTTTCAACTTCTTGAACTAAACCAGGTTTACTCAATGTGATGTGTGGATCATATCTGCATTCCACTAACATGTGGAGTACAGGGGTCTCCATGGACATATTGGCCGTTCGCGTACCTCATAGATGAAGTCTAGATAAATTGTTTGTCTGGCTTTAAATTGGTAAACCTTTTGCTGGTGTTTGTCGTCCTTTGGATGTCTTCGATGTGAGTTCTTCTTAAGGAACATGAACATGCCTGTATTTTCTTCTTCTAACCATCTTTCCTCATTCTGCTTGGTGGTGTCCCTGAAGCATGCAGGCTCATGCTGATAGAGCTGTGAGTCTTTATTATCCTAACAAAATGTGTTGCCTGATTCTGAGACAACAACGTGGGCCCTGGCTGTATGTGTCCACTTGGACTCATCAACCTCAGCAGGCAATGCTCTTAACCACTGAGCCATCTCTCCTGCCTCTTCCTTCTGTTGCCAGTAGAGGGCACCAAACCTCATTTTGAGAGCAATTATGTGATTTCCAGGAATCGAACTTCTGAACTTTGGAAGAGCAGGCAATGCTCTTAACCACTGAGCCATCTCTCCAAC
>NW_026646955.1:0-20000 GCF_950005125.1 Chionomys nivalis | reverse complement strand
GCACTCCTTGTCTATTCCCGACTTTGTCAAATCAACTATCATGAATCTTTGATGTGGCTTGGCCCTTTAGGAACTCAGAGAAACAAGACAGGCAGGCCTATTGGGCATCCCAGAAACCTCCCAGTTCCTGAGCCCTAGCCCTGGAAGTCTCAAAGCCATCACATCCAGAGATCTCTCTAGTCCCTGCTAGTGGTGAACTCATTTCGTCTTCCCCAGGACCAACCACTTATTTCTCCATGTTTGCCTGTGAGATCTGGGGCCAGCTTTCTTCTTCCTCCCTCTGGCCTCTCCACGATCTCCTCTCCATTCTCTCTCTTGCAAGTAGACTCATCAGTCGAGACGACGTGTCTAGAAGTGAGTCTAGAAGGCACCGAGACAGTGTGTCTTGAGGGCGGTTGGCGTTTCTAGGACACGAGTGACATCACAGAATTCTGAGAGCTCTCTGGGATACCGTAGAATTTCCAGAGAAGGGACTGCTGATGTCGTGAGGCACGGCCTTTACCTCCTTGCTGATATTTCTCCCCGAACTGACCGACCGACCGGAACCTGAGGTTTCCTTTCCGGGAGTCTCTCCTGCGACACAGAGGGAGCCATTCAGGATCTCCTCCTTCCAAAACTAGAAATGTCTCTCTGCGTCATTAAAATCTTTTCACTACTTCCTTCACCCATGGGGAGCTAGTTAGTTGAACACTCACTTTTTTCATGAATGACCCTTCCTCCCTCTCCTGAACAGGTATTCATACTCAGTAATATGAGAAATTAGGCCAGGAGGATACGGAGGATGAGGGTTGAGTCCTCTGGAGTGAATGAGCACTTAGGGAAGGATAAACTTAAGGGAATTGGACTCTCTCTGAGTGGCAAGAGATGAATAGCTGCTGCCAAGGCACAGATGCAGGCATCGGGCTGAGGCACCAACTGGGCTCTCGGCATCCTCCTGCATCGTCAGAGCTGTGTGGGAAACTCAGCCCAAAGGAGGGGCTTCCAAGAGTTTTGCTTATTCCATGTAACCTGTGGTGGGATAACTCCTTCCGCAAACGGGAGGAACTGGGGTGACTTCTGTTTGGTCTTCATTGTAAATGGCAGCATCTAGATTCATCCTTTTGCTTTCAAAGCAAGAAGGTCTATTGGATGTTTCTCCGGGGGTCAGAGAGGCAGGATTTAGGGCAACAGAACCAAGAAACAAATCATACTCCAAAACCAAATCGTACCCCAGGGATGAGATGACACCACTGACATGAGCATGTTTGCTAATCGATTTAGGAGGTCCCAGTCCTCGGTAAGGGAGTAGTGCCATCCCTAGGCGTGTGAGCTTGGGCCATGCCTCTCTTTGTGGTTGCAAACCCTTCCCTAGGGATTTTGCTTCCCTAGGGCTTTCCTTGATAATGGATTCTCAGACCCTAACCCAAGTAGGTGGGGGAAACAACCAACCTACCTACCTACCTACCTACCTACCTACCTACCTACCTACCTAACTACCTAACTACCTACCTACCTACCTACTTTAAGGGACGTATGTGGCTCAAATGTGTGAGATTATCTGTTAAGGTTTCTGGTGCCCAAATGAGTCTTCACTGTACCCAAAAATCCCAAACTTTTAATGACGCCCAACTCCTCCTTGCTGACTCCCATCATGTCAACATTATTGCCTAGAATTGCAGTCTGGTCGTAAGGAAACACTGGCCTACACCAGTAGGAAGGATCCAATTGGGTTTTATTGAATCTGTAGTCACCTCATGCAACAACTGAAAAGCTAGAAAGTTAACTTGTAAATCATAGCCCTACAGAGATGATCTGAGCACATCCGTTCCAACAGCGTCTTCTTCCAGGACGTCTATATAGCCACAGTCTACAGAGTATTCTTCTTCTTTTTTTTTTTAATTTTTCATTGAGATTTATTGAGCTCTACATTTTTTCTTTGCTCCCTTCCCTGCATCTCCCCTCCCCCCCCAGCCCTCCCCCAAGGTCCCCATGCTCCCAATTTACTCAGGAGATCTTGTCTTTTTCTGCTTTCTACTTCCCATGTAGATTAGATCTATGTAAGTCTCTCTTGGTGTCCACATGGTTGTCTAAGTTCTGGGGTTGTGGTTTGTAGACTGGTTTTCTTTGCTTTATGTTTAAAAAGCACCTATGAGTGAGTACATGTGATAATTGTCTTTCTGGGTCTCTCTGGGTTACCTCACTCAAAATAATGTTTTCTAGCTCCATCTATTTTCATGCAAAATCCAAGATGTCGGGTTTTTTTTTTCTACTCTCCATTGTGTACCACATTTTTTTCTTTTTTTTTTTTCTTTTCTTTTCTTTTTTTTTTTTTTTTTTTTTTTTTTTGGTTTTTCAAGACAGGGTTTCTCTGTGGTTTTGGAGCCTGTCCTGGAACTAGTTCTTGTAGACCAGGCTGGTCTCGAACTCACAGAGATCCGCCTGCCTCTGCCTCCCTCCCAAATGCTGGGATTAAAGGCATGCGCCGCCACCGCCCGGCCCACAATTTTTTCTTATCCGTTCTTCGAACGAGGGTCGAGGGGCATTTAGGTTGCTTCTAGGTTCTGGCTATGACAAACAAAGCTGCTGTGAACATAGTTGAGCACGTGTCCTTGTGGCACGATTGAACATCCTGTGGACATATACCCAACAGTGGTATGACTGAGTCTCGAGGAAGGCTGCTTCCTACCCTTCTGAGAAATCACCACACTGACGTCCAAAGGGGCTGTACCAGCTTGCACTCCCACCAGCAATGCAGGAGTATTCTCTTTTCCCCACCACCTCTCCAGCATAAGTGGTCATCAGTGTTTTTGATCTTGGCCATTCTTACAGGTGTAAGATGGAATCTCAGAGTTGTTTGGATTTGCATTTCTCTGATGACTAAGCATGTTGAACATTTCCTTAAGTGTCTTTCAGCCATTTTAGATTCGCCTGTTGTGAGTTTTCTGTTTAGGTCTGTACTCCATTTTGTGAACTGGATTACTTGTTCTTGAAATGACCAATGTCTTGAGTTCTTTGTGTATTTTGGAGATCAGACCTCTGTCTGATGTGGGGGACCGGGTTAGTGAAGATCTTTTCCCATTCTGTAAGGCCGTCGTTTTGTCTTGTTGACCGTGTCCTTTGCTTTTCATAAGCTTTTCAGGTTTAGGAGATCCCATTAATATATTATTTCTCCTCAGTGTCCGTGCTGCTGGGGTTCTATTTAGAAAGTAGTGGTTCCCTGTGGCAATGCGTTTGAGTGTACGTCCCACTTTCTCTTCTATAAGGTTCAGTGTGGCTGGCTTTATGTTGAGGTCTTTGATCCATTTGGACTCGAGTTTTGTGCATGGAGATAGATATGGGTCTATTTTCATTTTTCTACATGTTGATATCCAGTTATGCCAGCACCACTTGTTAAATATTCTTTCTTTTTTTCTTTTTCTTTTCTTTTGTTTTCTTTTTTTTTTTCTTTTTTTTTTTTTTCTTTTGTGGTTTTTCGAGACAGGGTTTCCCTGTGGTTTTGGAGCCTGTCCTGGAACTAGCTCTTGTAGACCAGGCTGGTCTCGAACTCACAGCGACCCGCCTGCCTCTGCCTCCTGAGTGCTGGGATTAAAGGTGTTCGCCACCACTGCACGGCTTTTTTTTTTTTTTTAATTGAGAGGTGGACACATGTTCCTTCTAGTTCTATTGGCTGTACAGCTTTGACCAAGAAAGGAGGTTGGATTTCTTTTTTTTTTTTTTTTTTTTTTTTTGGTTTTTGGTTTTTTGAGACAGGGCTTCTCTGTGGCTTTGGAGCCTGTCCTGGAACTAGCTCTTGTAGACCAGGCTGGCCTCAAACTCACAGAGATCCGCCTGCCTCTTCCTCCCGAGTGCTGGGATTAAAGGCGTGCGCCAGCCACCACCGCCTGGCTAGGAGGTTGGATTTCATCAAAGAATTTCTCTCCGTTTTATATTTCACCCACCTTTGATTGCTATTAAGTGCCATCTAGTTGGTTTGTGGTGTTTCAGGAACAATTTCCTAATTTTTCTGTTTTTTTTTTGTGTGTGTGTGTGTTTGGTTTTGTGAGACAGGGTTTATCTAGGGAACAGTCCTGGAATGTCCTTGGTAGGTGAGGCTGGCCTTGAACTCACTGACATCCTCCTGCCTGTCTGCCAAGTCATTTCTTCCTACTAGGTTTGTGTTTGGTTGCTGTTTTGAGTTTTCAGATCTCCTGAAAAAAAGATCAAGATCATTTCTTTCCTAACTCTGTGTCTTTGTAACACAAACATTAAAGGGTGTGGCTACAGCTTCACTGGACCTCTTTGATATGGATATCTGCTGCCTTTCCTGTTGGAGTTGGGAAATTGAAAGTTGTTGAATTCACTCATCGCAAAAAAAAAAAAAAAAAAAAAAAACACACAAACAAACAAAAAAAACCCTTATTTATTTTATTATTTCACATTTTAACTTGATTTTTTTTTTTCTATTTTGAGGCAGGAATTGGCTTTTTATTTATGCTCCAGACAATCTATCTCACTCACTACATGCATGGCCCAGGACTTCTTTCTGAACACTTCCATGAAAGTAGTCAGCTTCCCAAAATATACTGCTGCTGCTGCAATTTTAGAAAAAAAATAAATAAAAATAAATAACCTGAGATAAACAAAGAAAAAAAGGAAAACACCTGTTTTCCCTTCCTTCCTTCCTTCCTTCCTTCCTTCCTTCCTTCCTTCCTTCTTTCTTTCTTTCTTTTTTCTCTGTTTTCTTCTTTTATTATTTTTTATTTTTGGTGCAGGGTTTCTCTGTATAATACCTTTAATTCACTATATAAACCAGTCTGTCATCTTTGTGACATTATGGTTTTGTTTTTTCTTATTTCCTGTCTGAAAATTGACAAATTGACATTTCTCTCTCTCTCTCTCTCTCTCTCTCTCTCTCTCTCTCTCTCTCTCTCTCTCTCTCTCGCTCTCTCTCTCTCTCTCTCTCTCTCTCTCATTTAATTTATGTTTTATTTTATTTTATTTTTTTGGTTTGTGTTTTTGTTTTGATTTTCAAGACAGGGTTTCTCTGTTGCTTTGGAGCCTGTCTTTGGAACTAGCTCTTGTCAACCAGGCTGGCCTCAAACTCCCAGAGATCCACCTGCCTCTCTGCCAGATATGGAACCATTCATCTTGGTTAGTTCAAAAGCTAAAACACATGTGCCCGTGCGCGCGCACGCGCGCGCGCGCACACACACACACACACACAGGCACACCCAGAGAAATGTAATTTTGGCTTGGAGAGATGGCTCGGTGGCTCTGAGGAAGTGGTTTGCATTCCCAGTACCCATATGGCAGCTCATACGTGATTGTAAATCCAGTTCCTGGGTGATCTGACACCCTCACACCATTGCACATATAAAGTTAAATAAATCATAAAAAAAATTCTTCTCTCTGACTGGGCGGTGGTGGCACACTTTAAGATTCAATTGAACAGAAATCTTGGATATATACCCAAAAGTGGTATTGCTGGGTCTTGAGGAAGGTTGTTTCCTACTTCTCTGAGAAATCGCCACACTGACATCCCAAGGGGCTGGACCAGCTTGCATTCCCACCAGCAATGCAGGAGCATAAATAAATTGTCCTCAGCTGTGCAGGACTGACTGTATGTTGACCTTCCCTTCACACGTTCCCCATGGGCTCCTGAGAGGGGATGAGGCCTCCTGCAGGGAATCCTCTGCCCAAGGCTCCCCCGGGGGGGGGGCACCCACTCTCTCCCTTCCCCCAGTCCCAAGCTACGTCTCAGGCATAGGTGGCAGACCCTCTGGTTACCCAGGATGTGACAGACACAAATGCATGAGAAACAGGAAGGAACGAGGAATGGTGTCCACTCTCTCACTAAATGCAGGCCTGCCTGCCTGCAGTGATGGAAAGAATCAGAACTGGAGAGATGGAATTTCTGGACTTTCCAGAAACCACATGGTGGGAATCTAGTGCCCTCTTCTGGTGACAGGGCCTAGATATGCATATTTGCTGCTTTCTGCTTGAAGCTGGGAAACACTACCTTCTTGCTGAACTTGGATAATTGTTGAATTCAGTCATTTTCAGGTTTCTTAGAAAACAAAACAAAACAAAACCAAAAGCCCGCCAGGCGGTGGCACACGCCTTTAATCCCAGGACTTGGGAGGCAGAAGCAGGCGGATCTCTGTGAGTTCGAGTCCAGCCTGGTCTAGAAGAGCTAGTTCCAGGACAGGAAACAAAAAGCTACGGAGAAACCCTGTCTCGAAAAATCCAAAAACAACAAAAAAAAAACAAAAACAAAAAAAAAACAAAAAAAAAAAGCAAAAACAAAAACCCCTTCTTTGTTTTAGTTCACATTTTAATTTGATTTTTTTTTTTTTGAGACAGGACCTTTGGAAGAACAGTCAGTGCTCTTAACCTCTGAGCCATCTCTCCAGCCCCTGAAAATACAATCTTAAAGGAAAAACTAAAATAAAATGAATGGCCTGGCATTAACAAAGACAAAAAAAAAAAGAAAAAAGAAAAAAAAGAAAAAAGACCCTGCATTTTCTTGCTTGCTTGCTTTTTTTTTCTTCTTTTATTATATATTTGAGGCAGTTTCTCGGTGTAACAGCCCTAGCTGTTATGGAACACAGTTTATAGACCAGGCTGTCTTCTTGGTAACGTTCTTTTTTTTTTTTTTCTTATTTCCTATCTGTAAATCCACATTTCTTCTCTCTGTCTCTCTCTCTGTGTCTCTCTCTGTCTCTGAAAGAAAGAAATTGAAATTAAACTACAAAACTGGAAACACTGGCTCAAATAAAGTAAAATAAATGTAAAAGAGTGCAGTTATGAAAGTGTTTGGAAATAGGACACCTTTCCTGTCTCCCCCACATACACAGGCACACTGAGAGGTTTAAATAAAATTTGAACTTGGCTAGGCAGGGGTGGCACATGCCTTTATTCCCAGCACACAGGGGGCAGAGCCAGGTGAATTTCTTGGGAGTTCAAAGCCAGCCTGGTCTACAAGAGCTAGTTCCAGATCAGCTAGGACTGTTATGTAGTGAAACCCTGTCTCAAATAAAAAATAAAAAAATTGATATCAATATTAAATTGAATGTACAAGAAATTAATAGAACAACATACTAAAAACAAAGCTGGGTTGTTGTGGTACACACCTTTTATTCTATCATCCAAGAGAAAGAAAAGAAAGACAGATAAAAAGAAAGAAAATGAAGAAACAAAAGAACAAAAGAAGGCAGAGCTGGGGGCCCGGTTGGTGGCTGAGGAGGGAGCCATGGCCTAGTTGCATCCTCTGCCATGTCTGCTGTAACCCCAGTACCCCATTACTCAGGAGCTGTAAAGGGTCTGAGAAGCTCATTCCATGCTTCTGCTGCTGGGTAATCATTTATGTATCTGGCTCATGTCGGAGGGGCAGGGGAAGCTGAAGCCTTGTCCCTTTGGGCTCCAGGCTCTCAGGACTGCATCAAAAATTCGAGTGTGCCGGGCGGTGGTGGCGCACGCCTTTAATCCCAGCACTTGGGAGGCAGAGGCAGGCGGATCTCTGTGAGTTCGAGGCCAGCCTGGTCTACAAGAGCTAGTTCCAGGACAGGCTCCAAAACCACAGAGAAACCCTGTCTCGAAAAACCAAAAAAAAAAAAAAAAAAAAAAAATTCGAGCGTATGGTGAGCCCATGTCTATCCTGCTGGGAGCACTCAGGATCAGGAGATCATCTTCAACAACCCAGCAAGTGCAAAAACGTCCTGGTGGGAAACAGGCCCTCTAAAAGAAATCAATAAAATGACAGTTTCATTTTTTTCTGTCTGAAGTGAAAACGTTCCAAAATAATTCACTATGTCAGTATTCCTGGAAATGATAGCAAAGTCAGAACTTTTCGTACTATTCCATGGCTGTTGTAATTTTCTCTGTGCCAGGCAGAGCCAGGCGGATCTCTGTGAGTTTGAGGCCAGCCTGGTCGTCTACAGTTCCAGGACAGGTGCCGAAGCTACAGAGAATCCTTGTCTCAGAAAACCAAAAAAAAAAAAAGAAAAAAAATTTTTTTTTCTCTGTGTCTCATGTCTCGCTTCTTTCTCTAAGCAGGCCCAGGAATTCTAAGCGACTGTAGGTTATCTAGGAGATCTCCTGTTGCAGGGGCCCTCCCTCCACTCCTGTCCCCTGAGGGCACCTGGCAAAAGTGAGAGGGCAGATTTCAGAGACTAGGAAAGTTCAAGGTCACCAACCCTTCCTAACAGCTAGAACTCCTAGCTGAACCATTAAAGGGTGAGGCTACAACTTGATTGGTCTGCTTAGATATGGATATTTTTGTTGTGATTATTGTTTTACAGGGCAGGAACAGATATCCAAGTGGGAATTTTTCCATGGCTGTTTTAATTTTCTCAGACTCGGTATGAGAAGTGGGGTGTGGGGTTGTACAAACACAACTACTGAAGAAAAAGAACCCCAAGAAAGCAAGCGAGTGGTTGCCATGGTGAAATGTCTTTGAAAGGCATTTAAGTGACTGGGAACTGCCCTTGCTGCCTCCCTCCTTTCCTCACTCTCACTAATCCATAATTGTGGCAGCCCCTTGGCCCACACAGTCCTTTCACTGATTGGTCAGA
This sequence comes from Chionomys nivalis, assembly GCF_950005125.1. Classification (NCBI taxonomy): domain Eukaryota; kingdom Metazoa; phylum Chordata; class Mammalia; order Rodentia; family Cricetidae; genus Chionomys; species Chionomys nivalis. The sequence continues at coordinate 11,469 of NW_026646955.1, read as the reverse complement.
CACACTCTTTTTTTTTTTTTATTTTTTAATTTTTGAATTGTGGGTGAAGTCAATTAATTGATCTCTTAGATTATTATTATTATTATTATTATTATTATTATTATTAGTTTATTTGTGGTTTTTTTCTATATAGGAATTCCCTGTGTATGCTTGTTTGCCCTGGAACTCACTTTGTAGACAAGGCTGGCCTCAGACTCATAGAGATCTAGCTGCCCCTGCCTCTACCTCTGCCTCCTAGTGCTGGAATTAAAGGCCTGTACTAAACACACTTTTAGTTTTTTGTGTCTGTCCTCAAACTCACACTGCAGAACAAGGTAGCCTCAAACTCACAGTGATCTGCCTGCCTCTGCCTCTCCTGATCTCTGAGGGCCGAGAACTGAAAATAAAGAAATGTGCTGCCACCATTACCCAGCTATGCAGCTGCCCAAAATATACTGCTGCTGCTGATGCAGCAGCAATTAAAAAAACATAAATTAAAATAAAATAACCTGAGATAAACAAAGGAAAAAAGGAAAACACCTGTTTTTCTTCCTTCCTTCCTTTTTTCCTTCTTTTCTTCCTTCCTTGTTTTTTTTTTTTTTTCTGTTTTCTTCTTTCATTATTTATTTGGTGCAGAGTTTCTCTGTATAATACCTTTAACTCACTATATAAACCAGGCTGTCATCTTGGTGACATTATGGTTTTTTTTTTCTTATTTTCCGTTTGATCATTTCCTCTCTCTCTCTCTCTCTCTCTCTCTCTCTCTCTCTCTCTCTCTCACACACACACACACACACACAGGTTTAATTTATGTTTTTTATTTTTGTTTGTGTTTTTGTTTTAATTTTTAAGGCAGGGTTTTCTCTGTTGCTTTGGAGCCTGTCTTTGGAACTAGCTCTTGTCGACCAGGCTGGCCTCAAACTCCCAGAAATCCACCCGCCTCTCTGCCAGATATTGAACCAGTCCTTGAGAATGCTTTCATCCTAATGAGTTCAAAATTCACCCCATAAACGCATGTGCACACACATGCACACCCAGAGAAACATATTTTTTTTTTTAAATTAAAGGGCCTGGAGAGATGGCTTGGTGGCTCTGAGGAAGTGGTTTCCATTCCCGCCACCCCCATGGCAGCTCATATGTGATTGCAAATCCAGTTCCTGGGTGATCTGGCACCCTCATACCATTGCTCATATAAAGTTAAATAAATCATAAAAAATTCTTTAAGAAATTGAAATTAAACTAAGTCCTATACATCTGGAAACAATCTTAAATAAAAGTAAAAGTAAATGTAAAAGAGTGCAGTGCTAAGTGCAGTTATGAAAATGTTTGGAAATAGGACACCTTCCCATTCTCCCCCACATACAAAAGGCACACCGAGAGACTTAAATAGAATTTGAAAATGGGTGGGCAGTGGTGGCACATGCCTTCATTCCCAGTGCACAGGAGGCAGAGGCAGGTGAATCTCTGGGAGTTTGAGGCCAGCCTGGTCTACAAGAGCTAGTTCCAGATCAGCTAGGACTGCTATGCAGGGAAACCCTGTCTCGAAAAACAAAACAAAAAAATCAAAATTAAACTAAATGTACAAGAAATGAATAGAACAACATACTAAAAACAAAGCTGGGTTGTTGTGGTTCACACCTTTTATTCTATCATCCAAAAGACAGAGGCAGGTGGACCTCCTTGAATTGGAGACAGGTCTGGTCTATCTAGGTAGTGAATTCCCATGTTGTATAGAAAAACCCCTGTACCAAATAAAAACATATACACGTTGAACCAAAAAAAGAAAAGAAAAGAAAGACAGATAGAAAGAACGAAAATGAAAAAACAAAAGAACAAAGGAAGCCAGTCCTGGGGGTTGTCTACAAAGGGCCTTCACTACAATGTTTTGAATTGTGATCCCCGCCCCCCCCCACATACATAAATACACACACACAGGGACAGACATGGTCACATTGAGAAAAACAAATAAAATCTGAAGTTAAACTCAATGTACAAAAGAGTCAGAGAACACACACACGCACGCACGCACGCACACACACACACACACACACAATGAAATAAAACCATGCTACAGCATGATCTCATACCGGACTGTCATGCATTTGGTGGAGAAATCTACTTTGAAACATATTTCATGATAGTTGCCAAGTTACCCATTGATGTTAAAACTCACTCTCCTCCTTAGGGTCTAATGTTGACTGACCCACGGGTCAGGGCTAATGCTTGATGCCCCTACTATAAAAATTGGTTTCAGAAACCGGCCTTTTGCCACGCCACAGTGTCAGAAGCCCAAACTCTGCCTGTGGTCTCAGCTAACTGATAAGCTCTGTGCCCCGTGGTGATTTTTATTTATTTATTTATTTTAGTTTTAAGTTTGCTTCTGGTTTTCCTAGGATCTGGTTTCTGGAATAAAGTTTGCTTCTGGTTTATTAAGCTTGGTGGTGTTCTCATCTTTGCATGAACCCCCCCCCCCCCCGACCCAACATTTAAGTGTCTTTCAACCATTTTAGATTCCTCGATTGAGAGTTCTCTGTTTAGGTCTGTACCCCATTTTTTTCTAATTGGATTATTTGTTCTTTTGATGACCAATTGCTTGAGTTCTTTTTTTTTTTGTTTTTTTGTTTTTTTTGTTTTTTTTTTTTTTTTTGGTTTTTCGAGACAGCGTTTCTCTGTGGTTTTGGAGCCTGTCCTGGAACTAGCTCTGTAGACCAGGCTGGTCTCGAACTCACAGAGATCCACCTGCCTCTGCCTCCCAAGTGCTGGGATTAAAGGCGTGCGCCACCACCGCCCGGCTTGCTTGAGTTCTTTGTGTGTTTTGGAGATCAGACCTCTGTCTGATGTGGGGTTAGTGAAGATCTTTTCCCATTCTGTAGGCCATCATTTTTTCTTGTTGGCCGTGTCTTTTGCTTTACAGAAGCTTTTCAGTTTCAGGAGGTCTCCTTCAATTGTTTCTCTCAGTGTCTGTGCTACTGGGGTTCTATTTAGGAAGTGGTCTCCTGTGCCAATGTGTGCACTTGATTTTTAAAATTTTTATTTTACAATTTTAAATTGTGGGTGAAGTCAATTAATTTGAGCTCTCAGATATTTCTGTTGCTTTTGTTATTATTATTATCTGTTTATTTGTTTTTTTTTATCTATGGTTTTTCTTCATAGGGGTTCCCTGTGTATTTTTGCTTGCCCTGGATTTCACTTTATAGACAAGGCTGGCCTCAGACTCACAGAGATTCAGCTGCCTCTGCCTCATAGTGCCAGAATTAAAGGCCTGTACTAAACACACTTTTTTTTCAAGACAGGGCTTTTCTGTGTCACTTTGCCTGTCCTGAAACTCATACTGCAGAACAAGGTAGTCTCTAACACACACCTATTTGCCTCCCTCTGCCTCCCTGATCTCTGAGAGCTGAGAACTGGGAATAAAGAAATGTGTTGCCGGGCGTTGGTGGCGCACGCCTTTAATCCCAGCACTCGGGAGGCAGAGGCAGGCAAATCTCTGTGAGTTCAAGTCCAGCCTGGTCTACAAGAGCTAGTTCCAGGACAGGCTACAAAACCACAGAGAAACCCTGTCTCGAAAAACCAAAAAAAAAAAAAAAGAAATGTGTTGACACCATTACCCAGCTAGATTTCTTTTCCAATGGTGGGCAATAAGACCTATAAATTTCCTCAAAGGACTGAGTTCACTGTGTGCCAGGTATTTGTTCTGTAAGGGTATGTTTTCATTTGCCTGAGGATATTCTCTCTCTCTCTCTCTCTCCCTCTCTCTCTCTCCCAGAGATCCGCCTGCCTCTGCCAGATACGGAACCAGTCCTCTTAAATGTGAAGTCAAAGGCCATCCCACAGACATACAGACACACAGACACACACAGACACACACACACACACACACAGAGACACACAGACACACACACAGAGGCACACCCAGAGACACATAAATAAATTGGTGAAATTAAAGGCCTAGAGAGATGGCTTGGTGGCTCTTCATGAAGAAGTGGGTTCAATTCCCAGGACCCAAATGGCAGCAGCTCATAAGTGATTGTAAATCTAGTTTCTGGATGATCTGACATATCCATGCCACTACACTTAAAATAAATTTAAATAAGTCATAAAAAAATTCTTTAAAAAGTTGAAATTAAACTAAGTTCTACACAACTGGAAAGACTGTCTCAAATAAAAGTTAAATAAAATGTTCTGAAATAGGACACCTTCCCTGCCCCTCACCCCACAAGGACACACTTGGTGCAGACCAAGAGATACAAACAAAACTTGAAAGCAAACTAAATGTACATAAAATTAACAGAATGAGATACTCAAAACTTAGTTGGGTTGTTGTGGTGCACATCTTTTATTCTATCATCCAAGAGACAGAGACAGGTGTACCTCTGTGAATTCCCAGGCTTTGTAGAGAGGCCCCGTCCCGAATAAAAAATATATATATATATGTTCAACCACAAAGAAAAGAAGGAAGAAAAGAAGAAAGAGACATTATGAACTGTCTCCTTGGTCCTAGAAACTTGTTTTGATTTGCATTTCTCTGATGACTAAGCATGTTGAACATTTTCTTAAGGGTCTTTCAGCCATTTTAGATTCCTCTGTTGAGAGGTCTGTACTCCATTTTTTTTTTAATTGGATTATTTGTTCTTTTGATGACCAAATGTGTTGAGTTCTTTGTATATTTTGGAGATCGGACCTCTGTCTGATGTGGGGTTAGTGACGATCTTTTCCCATTTTGTAGGCTGTCGTTTTGTCTTGTTGGCCATGTCCTTTGCTTTACAGAAGAAGCTTTTCAGTTTTAGGAGGTCCCATTGATTAATTTTGTTTCTCTCAGAGTCTGTGCTACTGGGGTTCTATTTAGGAAGTGGTCTCCTGTGCCAATGTGTTCAAGTGCATTTGATATTTTTATTTTTTATATTCTATTATTGTGGATGAAGTCAATTATTTGAACTCTCAAATATTTTTATTGTTATTATCTCCTTATTTGTTTGTTTATTTGTGGTTTTTCAACATAGGGTTTCATTGTGTACCCTCGTATGCCCTGGGACTCATACTTTGTAGACAAGACTGGCCTGAGACTCACAGAGATCCATCTGCCTCTGCCTCCTAGTGCTGGGATTAAAGGCATGCACTAAACACCTTTTTTATATATTTATTTTCCTAATAATTTATTTATTTTTATTTTATTTGCATTGGTGTTTTGCCTGCATGTATGTCTACCTGAGGGTGTCAGATCTTGGAGTTACAGACAGCTGTTAACTGCCATGTGGGTGGTAGGAATTGAACCTGGGTCCTCTGGAAGAGCAGTCGGCACTCTTAACCACAGAGCCATCTCTTCAGCCCCCACCTTTTTTTTTTTTTTTTTGAAAACAGGGTTTCTTTCTCTGTGTCACTTTGCCTGTCCTGCAACGTCTCAATCTGCAGAACAACGTAGCCTTAAAACTCATAGTGATCTGCCTGCCTTGGTCTCCCTGATCTTGGAGGTGTTTTTTCATCTCTCTGTCTGGCTATCTATCTATCTATCTATCTATCTATCTATCTATCTATCTATCCATTTCTTGATTAGTTTATTTATTTATTTTTTTGTTTTCTGAGACAGGATTTCTCTCTAGCTTTGGAGTCTGTCCTGGATTCAGACCTGGTCACAGCTGTACCTGGAAATAAAAACAAAAACCAAAACCAAAACAAAGCAAAAGCCAGGCAGGACTGTATGGTTGACCTTCCCTTTCCCCCTCCCCCATGGGCTCCTCAGAGGCGGTGAGGCCTCCTGCAGGGAATCCACAGAGCCTCTGCCCAAGGCTCTCCAGGGGACCCACTCTCTCCCTGCCGGCTACATCTATCTCAGGCATAGGTGGCGGGCACTCTGGCTATGCAGGACGTGACAGACACAGACACGCAGAGAAGCAGGGAAAAACGTTGCCCACTCTCTCACTCGATGCAGGCATGCAGGAAGAACAATGAAAGAATGAGAACTGGAGAGATGGAATTTCTGGAATGTCCAGAAACCACATGGTGGGTATCTAGTGCCCTCTTCTGGTGACAGGGAGTACAGCAGAGATTTGAGTTCTTGTGCTCCTGAGACCTAAGCCCCACATGGCAGCAGGCTCATAAGTGATAGTAAATCCAGTTTCACACCACTGCACATAAAATAAAGTTAAATAAATCATAAAAAATTCTTTAAAAATATGAAACTAAAATAAGTTCTACACAACTGGAAAGACTGTCTCAAATAAAAGTAAAATAAAATGTTCTAAAATAGGACACCTTCCCTGTGTCCCACCCCTCAACAGGGACACACTTGGTGCAGACCAAGAGATACAAACAAAATTTGAAATTAAACTAAATGTATAAGAAACTGAGCCTGGTTATTGTGGTGCACATCTTTTATTCTATCATCCAAGAGACAGAGGCAGGTGGACCTCTGTGAATTCTCAGGCTTTATAGAGAGGCCCCCATCTCAAATTAAAAAAAAATGTATAAAAGTTCAACCAAATACTCCCCCCCCCAAAAAAAAAAGGAAGGAAGGAAGGAAAGAAGAAAGAAACATTATAAACTGTCTCCTTGGTCCTAGAAACTGGACCATGGGCGTTTAGGACCTACGAGACAGTGCACGAGTCTTGTGATCTCACTTGGTAGATGAGTCTGGAGTTTAACTCACAGATGTCCTTCTGCCTGTGTCTCCCAAGTCCTGGGATAAAGGTTTCCCTAATTCTTGAATGGCATACTGAAAGTATTTATTTCTACTTAGTTTGCATTTGATTTTTGTTAATCCATGCCTATATATTTATTTATTTGTTTTTGGTTCTTCTCTGTAGCTTTGGAGCCTGTGCTGGAACTAACCCTTGTAGACCAGGCTGGCCTCAAATTCACAAGGATCCACCTGCCTTTGCCTCCCAAGTGCTGGGATTAAAGGAATGTACCACCACCACCACCACCACCACCACCACCACCACCACCACCACCACCACCCGCCTTTATTTGTTTCTTTTATTTATTTTTGTTAAGCTCTACATTTTTCTCTGCTCCCTTCCCTGCCTCTCCCCTCCCCTTCAACCCTCTCCCAAGGTTCCCATGCTCTCAGGAGATCTTGTCTTTTTCTACTACTCATGTATTTTAGATCTATGTATGTCTCTCTTAGGGTCCTCATTGTTGTCTAGGTTCTCTGGGATTGTGATTTGTGAGCTTTTTTTCCCCTTATGTTTAAAAATCACTTATGAGTGAGTATATGTGATAATTGTCTTTTAGGGTCTGGGTTACTTCCCTCAAAATGATGTTTCCTAGCTTCATCCATTTGCCTGCAAAATTCAAGGTGTCATTATTCTTTTCTGCTGTGTAGTAAGTACTCCGTTGTGTAAGTGTACCACCTTTTCCTCATCCATTCTCCAGTCAGAGGGCATTTAGGCTGTTTCCAGGTTCTGGCTACGACAAACAATGCTGCTATGAACGTAGTTGAGCCCATGTCCTTGTGGCACAATTGAGCATCCTTTACATATATACCTAAAAGTGGTATTGCTGGGTCTTGAGGAAGGTTGTTTCCTAATTTTCTGAGAAATCGCCACACTGACATCCAAAGGGTGGCTGTACCAGCTTGCCTTCCCACCAGCAATGCAGGAATGTTCCCTTTTCCCCACATCCTCTCCAGCATAAGTTGTCATCAGTGTTTTTGATCTTGACCATTCTTACAGGTATAAAGTGGAATCTCAGAGCTGTTTTGATTTACATTTCTCTGATGACTAAGGATGTTGAACATTTCCTTAAGTGTCTTTCAGCCGTTTTAGATTCCTCGGTTGAGAGTTCTCTGTTTAGGTCTGTACCTCCATTTTGTGAATTGGATTATTTGTTCTTGAGATGACCAATGTCTTGAGTTCTTTGTATATTTTGGAGATGAGACCTCTGTCTGATGTGGGGTTAGTGAAGATCTTTTCCCATCCTGTAGGCTGTCGTTTTGTCTTGTTGGCCATGCCCTTTGCTTTACAGAAGAAACTTTTCAGTTTCAGGTGGTCTCATTGATTAATTTTGTTCCTCTCAGAGTCTGTGCTACTGGAGTTAGATTTAGGAAGCGGTCTCCTGAGACGATGCGTTCAAATGCATTTGATATTTTTATTTTTATATTTTTTTTATTGTGGATGAAGTCAATTATTTGAACTCTCAAATATTTTTATTGTTATTATCTGTTTGTTTATTTGTGGTTTTGCAACACGGGGTTTCGTTGTGTATCCTTGTATGCCCTGGAATTCACTTTGTAGACAAGACTGGCCTCAGACTCACAGAGATACACCTGCCTCTGCCTTCTAGTGCTAGGATTAAAGGCGTACACTAAACACCCCCCCCCCCTTTTTTTTTGAAAACAGGGTTTTTCTGTGTCACTTTGCCTGTCCTGAATCTCAATCTGCAGACTTGGAGGCGTTTTTTCATCTCTCTGTCTCTCTCTCTCTCTCTGGCTATCTATTTATCTATCTATCCATTCATTTATTAGTTTATTTATTTTTTTTTTGTTTTCTTTCTGAGACAGGGTTTCTCTCTAGCTTTCTTTCTTGCTTGCTTGCTTGCTTTTTTGCTTTCTTGCTCTCTTGCTTTTTTTTTTTTCTTCTTTTATTATTTTTTGAGGCATGGTTTCTCTGTGTAACAGCCCTAGCTGTCCTCTCTCTCTCTCTCTCTCTCTCTCTCTCTCTCCCTCCCTCCCTCCCTCCCTCCCTCCCTCCCTCCCTCCCTCCCCCCCTCCCCCCTCTTTTGGTTTGGTTTTGTGTTTTTCTTTAGGAGACAGGGTTTCTCTGCTTCTTTGGAGACTGTTCTTGGAACTAGCTTCTTTCTTGTAGACCAGGATGGCCTAAAACTCCCAGAGATCCTGTTTCTGCTAAATATGGAGCCAGTGCTCTTGAATGCCTTTGTCTGGTGAGGTCTAAAGCCACCCCACCCACACCCCCACACCCCCACACACAACACACACACAAACCAAACAAAGGCACAGGCACACCCAGAGACACATAAATAAACTTTTAAATTAAGAGCCTGGAGAGCCGGGCGGTGGTGGCGCACGCCTTTAATCCCAGCACTTGGGAGGCAGAGGCAGGCGGATCTCTGTGAGTTCGAGACCAGCCTGGTCTACAAGAGCTAGTTCCAGGACAGACTCCAAAACCACAGAGAAACCCTGTCTCAAAAAAACCAAAAATAAATAAATAAATAAATAAATAAATAAATAAATAAATAAAATGACATTTTCGTTTTTTTCTGTCTGAAGTGAAAACGTTCCAAATAATTCACTATGTCAGTATTCCTGGAAATGACAACAAAGTCAGAATTTTTCATACTATTCCATGGTTGTTGTAATTTTTTCTGTGCCAGGCAGAGGCAGGAGGATCTCTGTGAGTTTGAGGCCAGCCTGGTCATCAACAGTTCCAGGACAGGTGCCGAAGCTATAGAGAATCCTTGTCTCAGAAAACCAAAAAAAATAAAAAATTGTTTTCTCTGTGTCTCATGTCTTTCTGTAAGCAGGCCCAGGAACCCTAAGAGCCTGTAGGTTATCTAGGAGATCTCCTGTTGCAGGGGCCCTGGCCTCCACTCCTGTCCCCTGAGGGCACCTGGTAAAAGTGAGAAGGCAGATTTAAGAGACTATTAAAGTTCAAGGTCACCAGCCCTTCCTAACAGCTAGGACTCCTTGCTGAACCTTTAAAGGGTGAGGCTACAACTTGACTGGTCTGCTTAGATATGGATATTTTTGTTGTGATTATTGTTTTACAGGGCAGGAACAGATCCAAGTGGGAATTTTTCCATGGCTGTTTTAATTTTCTCAGACTCGGTATTTAGTATGAGAAGTGGGGTATGGGGTAGATTGTACAAACACAACTACTGAAAAAGAACCCCAAGAAAGCAGGCCTCCCTCCCTCTCTCCCTCCCTCCCTCAGTTCCTCCCTCTCACCAAGCCATAATTGTGGCAGCCCCTTGGCCCTCATAGTCCTTTCACTGATCAGTCAGACACACTCTTCTTTTTTATTTTTAAATTTTTGAATTGTGGGTGAAGTCAATTAATTGAGCTCTTAGATTATTATTATTATTATTATTATTATTATTATTATTATTATTATTATTATTTGTGGTTTTTCTACATAGAGGTTCCCTGTGTTTGCCCTGGAACTCACTTTGTAGACAACGCTGGCCTCAGACTCATAGAGATCTAGCTGCCCCTGCCTCTACCTCTGCCTCCTAGTGCCGGAATTAAAGGCCTGTATTAAATACACTTTTTCCCCCAAGACAGGGTTTCTCTGTGTCTGTCGCTTTGCCTGTCCTGAAACTCACACTGCAGGACAAGGTAGCCTCAAATTCACAGTGATCTGCATGCCTCTGCCTCTCCTGATTTCTGAGGGCTGAGAAATGAGAATAAAGAAATGTGCTGCCACCATTACCCAGCTAGGCAGCTGCCCAAAATATACTGCTGCTGCTGCAGCAATTAAAAGAAATAAATTAAAATAAAATAACCTGAGATAAAGAAAGAAAAAAAGGAAAACACATGTTTTTCCTTCCTTCCTTCCTTCCTTCCTTCCTTCCTTGTTTTTTTTTTCTGTTTTCTTCTTCTATTATTATTATTATTATCATTATTACTTTTTGGTGCAGTGTTTCTCTGTATAATACCTTTAACTCATTATATAAACCAGGCTGTCATCTTGGTAACATTATGGTTTTGTATTATGGTTTTGTTTTTTCTTATTTCTTGTCTGTAAATCGATGAATCAACATGTCTTCTCTCTCTCTCTCTCTCTCTCTCTCTCTCTCTCTCTCTTTCACATTTAATTTGCGTTTTATTTTTTTGGTTTGTGATTTTGTTTTGATTTTCAAGGCAGGGTTTCTCTGCTGCTTTGGAGCTTGTCTTTGGAACTAGCTCTTGTCGACCAGGCTGGCCTCAAACTCCCAGAGATCCACCTGCCTCTCTGCCACATATGAAACCAGTCATCTTGGTTAGTTCAAAAGCCACCCCACAAATACATGTGCGCGCACACATGCACACACACACACACACACACACACACACACACACACAGAGGCACACACACACACAGGCACACCCAGAGAAACATAATTTTTTAAAGAAAATTAAGGGCCTGGAGAGATGGCTTGGTGGCTCTGAGGAAGAGGTCCCAGCACCCGTATGGCAGCTCATACGTGATTGTAAATCCAGTTCCTGGATGAACTGATACCCTCACCCCATTGTACATCTAAAGTTAAATAAATCATAAAAAATTCTTTAAGAAATTGAAATTAAACTAAGTCCTACACAACTGGAAACACTCTTACAAAAGTAAAATTAAATGTAAAAGAGTGCAGTGCTAAGTGCAGTTATGAAAATGTTTGGAAATAGGACACCTTCCCTGTCTCCCCCACATACAAAAGGCACACCGAGAGATTTAAATAGAATTTGAAAATGGCTGGGCAGTGGTGGCACATGCCTTTATTCCCAGCGCACAGAAGGCAGAGGCACGTGAATCTCTGGGAGTTTGAGGCCAGCCTGGTCTA